>NC_016091.4:30611835-30620575 GCF_000004515.6 Glycine max
CCTTTGGTTTTGCTAGTTTTGTTGGTTTTGTTAATTTGTTAGTTGTGTTAATTTGTTAATGTTGTTAGTTTCGTCGGATTTTCAGTTTAATATTTTGGGTCAATTTTGTGTGCACGTACGACTTTGCATGTTTTTCTTTGAATTATAGGATATGTTCAAGAAATGGGTAATTGTTTTGAAAATAAAAGTTCTTGACATTTTGTGACTTGAAATCCTTGATTCTTCTCTACATGTCATGATAGTTTTGAAAGCTCAATTTGAAAGTGATGATTTTACCTTTGTGAGAATTTGAGTCATCCATCATTATAATCATTTGGTGTGTTTTGCCCCATTAATTGCTTGCACAATAGCCTTGGCCTGATTCTTGTTGATGCGTCCTAATTCACATGCATATTTGGAAATGATTAAGGCAATTTTGTTCTTATAAGCTTCTAGCCAAATGGACTTACCTTGAATTAATTCCTTTGATAGCCCTTTTGAGCCTTGTTTCCCTTTCCTTGTTTTGAAGCTCACTACAAGCCTTAAGTGAAAAACCATGATATTACCATATCCTTAAGGAATTTTGGAGCTTTGAAATTGTTTTGGGAATAAGTGTGGGGGGGTTTTGTTTCATTGGACAACTTGTTTTGTTGGCTATGCTTCATGATGTATTTTGGGCCATACTTGATGTACATTTTATATTGGTTAAATGTTGGACATGCTGAATGAAATGTTGTTTCTCAAAGGCTAAAAAAAAAAAAAAAATTCGGAAAAAAAAAATAAAAAATTCAGAAAGAAAAAAAAAAAAAGAGAAAAGCAATAAAGTTGAGTGAATAAGATCTTAAATGGCACAAGAATGATGAAACTCTTGGTTCTACTCTTCATGTTTAATTTTTATCCTTACTTCTTTTTATTTTCTTATTTTTTTTTCTTAATATGCACTTATTCCCCTTTGCTCCTGTATTCCTTGGGATTTAGCCACTTATTCCATATTTCTCCATACCTTGTCCTTGGCCCCATTACAACCTTAAAAGACCTTTTGATCCTCATGTGCTTGTGTTTATGGGTTGATTGTCAATTTTAGAATCTTGCCAAGTTTATGTGGTGTTTGCTTTCATGGGTGCTTTGAGGGTAAATAGTAGCCTAGACACTTGAGAGATAGAGTGTATATCTTGTGAGGCTTTATCACTTTTCATTCTTGAACTGATTAACTATTTTGCCATGATTGGGTTGCTTGGATGATATTCATGAATGTCTTGACTTTTTGGATCTCCTTATGTTAGATGTTACCCATTCCTTTTATTCCTTGATGTTCATTGAGAAATATGTGAATGTTTTTGTTTGTCTCCCTCTGATATCCTTGGATTTTGTTCTTTGTTTCATTTTTCCCAGGAGTGCAAAAGGCTAAGTATGGGGGGTTTTGATGTGCCATCATTTTCTTCTATTTTCTAAACCCTTTTTGCACCATTTTAATTATTGATTAGTCTCAATTGTCAATTAATTAGGCAGTTTTATTATTTGGGCCCATTCAGCTAATTTGATGTTTTTAATCTAATTTCAGGAATTAATGAAGCATTGGGCTTGAATCTAGCATTGGGCTTGAATCTAGAATTGGGCTTGGACTTGAAGAGGGCAGACTAATTTATTCTATAAAATTAAATCTTATCTTATCTAGATATTATTTAGATTTGATCTCATCTAGATATTATTTCATCTAGATCTTATCTTATCTTATCTTATCTAGATTTGATTTGATTTTACTTATGGGCTTGGATTTAAAACATATTTGTAAGCTTTGGGGCTGAAAAAAACTATATAACAGCACCAAGGTTCTAGTTTAGGAGCCCCCCCCCCCTCTCTCCCTCGCGGGAGACTCTCTCTCTCTCTCTTCTCTCTCTCTTCTATTTTTCGTTTTTAGTTTTAGTCTCTCTTCTCTTTCTCTTTTATTTTCGTTTTTTTACAATTCCAGTTCAGACTTTTAGTTTTATCAATAAAATTTCATTCTCTATTTGATTAATGGAAGGCTAAGTCCGCAGTGTTGTTTTCCCTTGAGGATCAAGCACAGTTCTCTTTGAGGTTCTATTATTACTGTTAAATTCTGTTTAGTTTTTCCTCTTCACTAATTACTTTGAATTTGTTGCTTTTAATTCATGCATGCTTAGTGCTTGATTAATTGTCTCTGCGCTTAATTTACGTTCATGCTTAATGATCGTTTATGAGTAATTGGTGTATGTGATGCTTAATCACATAATGAATGCCTTATGTTGAATTTCGCTTAGTAATTTAATTTAGGGTTGGATTAAGTGGTTAAACTGATAAAGGATAAACTCTCGTAACCTAGGATAAGAGACTTGCTTGTGAATCAAGGGGAAGCAACGTGTTTTAATTCTGATATTTTCTAATTCACATATATTCGCTGTTTAATTTACAAAAGCAAACAACCCCCCCCCCCCCATCGTTACTGTTACTGTTACTGCAAGTATATTATGAACATTTGGCTTGTCACTGCTCGTTGGGAAACGACCTAGGATCACTTCCTAGTTACTACATTTTAATGTTTATTTGATTCGGGTACGGCCTCGATCAGCCAGCTAAGCGGACCATGTCTCGCTAAGCGGCCAGTATCTTTTTCAGTTTTATTTTGCAGTTTTGAAATTCGAATAACTTGTGTCCTGATTAATTGTTTGGTTCCTTTGTCTGCAGATGGCTTCCAGAAAGAGAAAGAGCATTGGTACAAGGCCCACATCTCAGTATGACACAAGGAGATTCTCTTCATTAGATGCTTGGACCAGATACACAGATAATGTTCTAGGGAGAAACATTTTACCTGAGAGGAAGGTAGAGCTTTATCACACTAAGCTAGATGACTTTAAGGCTGAATTGGAGAGGCGTAATTTCCATAAACGCCTCACCAATTTAGTCGATGGGAGCATAGACCTGGCTTTGGTGAAAGAGTTCTATGCAAATTTATACAGTTCTGAGGACTGTCCACCAAAGTAGTCCAGAGTCAGAGGTCATTTGGTGAAGATTGATGTTGATAGTCTCAACACATTTTTAGAGACACCTGTGGTATTATCTGAGGGGGAGACCTTACCTACTTACTCCAAATACTGCATGTTGCCCATAGACTACAAAGAGATAGAGACTGCCTTATGCATACCTGGCCGAGGGTTCATCTTGAACTCTAAGGGCCATCCTGGGAAGATTCTCAGGAAGGATCTGACTACACTAGCTCAGGTGTAGAGTGTGCTCTCATACTCCAACTTGGCCCCCACATCACATACTTCTGATTTGACAGTGGATAAAGCTAGGCTAATCTTTGGCCTAGTCTTTCGCTTAGATATAAACATAAGAGCGCTGATATTTGGCCAGATGACCTCTATAGCCCAGTCAAACACCTCTAGACTTGGGTTCCCTGCTCTAATCACCGCATTATGTAGAGCCAGAGGGGTTGTCTCTGATAGCCTCACTTTTGAGCGCCTGAGCCCGGTCATTAACCTGGCCTACATCAGGAAGAACTGTTGGAACCCTAAGGATCTAACAGTCTCTATCCGAGGGGCTAGGAGGGAAAGGGCAAGGCCAGCTGAGCTTCCTTCTACTTTTGCAGCTCCTATTCCAGCATCCACTTCAGCAGCCCCTTCTGTCCCAATTCACAGCATTTTGAAGCTATGTATCATACCCTAATTTCGTTCGGGGACCATTATTTGTTGGCATGCGACCTTCGCTTGACCACCACAAAATGTTTAACACCCATCGTTGTGCAATCCGTAAAGTCTCACAACATTACGGAAGTCAAAACAAGCATTGTTGCGCAATCCATAAAGTTCTGCAACATTCCGGAAGTCAAAAAGAGCATTGTTGCGTAAAGGATCAAGCTTCATGATGAATCAAGAATGATTCAAAGATGTTTTGATGATAACAAAGGTGATGACAAAAAGCTCAAAGGTCAATCAAATAATGAGTTCAAGATGTTCAAGATAGAATCAAGAGCACTTCAAGATTCAAGAGGAAAGTTGATTTCAAGAATCAAGAATCAAGATTCAAGGATCAAGCTTCCAAGAATCAAGAGAAGACTTAATCAAGATAAGTATGAAAAGGTTTCTTTTCAAAAACTGAGTAACACATGAATTTTTCTCAAAACATGTTTACCAAAGAGTTTTTACTCTTTGGTAATCGATTACCAGTAGCAAAATGGATTTGAAAAAGTTTTCAAATGAATTTACAATGTTCCAATTGATTTCAAAAAAGTTGTAATCGATTACAATGTTTTGGTAATCGATTACCAGTGCCTTTGAACGTTTAAATTCAAATTCAAATGTGAAGAGTCACATCCTTTCACATAAAAGCTTTGTGTAATCAATTACACTGATTTGGTAATCGATTACCAGTGATTGTTTCTGAATAAATCAAAAGATGTAACTCTTCAAATGGTTTTTGACTTTTTCAAATTGGTTTTAAGTTTTTCTAAAAGTCATAACTCTTCTAAATGGTCCTTTTGACCAGATATGAAGAGTCTATAAAAGCAAGGCTTTGTTTTGCATTTCATAACAATTCAATCAATTTAATACAATCCTTTACAAGCCTTGAATCTCTTTGAACTTCTTCTTCTTGTTTGTGCCAAAAGCTTTCCAAAGCTTTTTGGTTTTCTAAACCTTGAAAAATTGTGCTATTCATTCTTTTCATCTATTCTCCCTTTGCCAAAAAGAATTCGCCAAGGACTAACCGCCTGAATTCTTTTTGTGTCTCTCTTCTCCCTTTTTCAAAAGAACAAAGGACTAACCGCCTGAATTATTTTGTGTCTCCCTTCTCCCTTGTCAAAAAATTCAAAATGACACAGTCTGAGAATTCTTTTGATTCTTCCCTTTCCCATATACAAAAGATTTCAAAGGACTAACCGCCTGAGAATTCTTTTGTATCCCCATTCACAAAGTTTCAAAGGTTTAACCGCCTGAGATCTTTGTCTTAAGACATTGGAGGGTACATCCTTTGTGGTACAAGCAGAGAGTACATCTACTTGGGTTGTTGACTGAGAACAAGAGAGGGTACATCTCTTATGGATCAGTTCTAGTGGAGGGTACATCCACTAGGTTCAAAGAGAACAAGGGAGGGTACATCCCTTGTGGATCTTTTCTTGTAAAAGGATTTTTACAAGGTTGAAAAGAAATCTCAAGGACCGTAGGTCGCTTGGGGACTGGATGTAGGCATGGGTTGTTGCCGAACCAGTATAAAAACTCTTGTGTGTTTGTCTCCTTCTTCCCTACTCTTTTACTTTCCGTTGTGCATTTTAATTTCCGCTTTTACTTTTGGTTAAGTTTCTCTTCTACTCCTTATTCTCTTAACAACATAAGTAAAAGCCTTAGAAGAGTCAATTTTTAATTAGTAAAGGTTTAGGAATAATTAATTCAACCCCCCTTCTTAATTATTTTGAGGCCACTTGATCCAACAATTTCAACCGATCATTTGCGTTGTAATCTCATTTAATCACTGTTAAAGCAAAATCTAACCAATGGTTCACACTGTAACCACGGTTAAACAAAAATAACGCAAAATAATAATAAAATAATCAAAATATCTTGAAAAAATAATAATTAAATAATCAAAATATCTTTGAATAAAATAATCAAAAAAATCAATCGGACGTTTTTCTTTGGAAGTTTCCTTGAATGAATTGACTAATAACCAAAGTGAAACTAAGGCTAAAATCAACTCACAAATCAAGCTTTGTCCGCAAAAATCACTAAAAAATCGTTTTAAGGTCCAACGCCTTAAACGGTCCTCTTTGCTTTTATCGGTTAACATGGCCCGTTCAAAAGCATAAAATCAACATGTAACTTTGCCGCTTTTGTAAGAACTATGTAGGTTTGATTTTCTCATCGCAATTGAGGATACGTAGGAGCAAAAGCCCCACTTTTGTCGACCACCCCAAGAGATCGTTAATGGTCCAACGCCTTAACGTTTCTCTCCTTTCAAAAACCAAGAGATCGTTAATGGTCCAACGCCTTATCGTTTCTCTCCTTTCAAAGCCAAGAGATCGTTAGTGGTCCAACGCTTTAACGTTTCTCTCCTTTCTAAAAATCAAAAGATCGTTTAATGGTCCAACGCCTTAAAAGACTTTTGTTCGGTTAAAATTGATCTTGCGGAAAAAGATCATAACAACTTAACCAACATTTAATTCTAAAAGAACTATGTAGGTCTGATTTCCTCATCGCAATTGAGGATACGTAGGAGCGAGGGAAACACCCTTGTCGACCACAAAAAGATAAAAAATACAAAAGGCATAAAAAGACATAAAAACGTAAAAAAGGGAAAATAAAACAAATTGAAGACATGATATTGCACATCTGATTAAAGGCTATCGTCCCTTGTGACGGACGCGTGGGGTGCTAATACCTTCCCCGTGCGTAAAAACAACTCCCGAACCTTTCACACTTAAAGTTCGTAGACCACACCTTTCTGGTTTTTTGGATGTTTTCCTCGAATAAACGTTGGTGGCGACTCCGCGCATTTTCCTCCAATGGAAGATGCACCCGTGAGCCCTCGCGTCACCCTCCTGTCGAAGGGTAGGTTGCGACAGTTGGCGACTCCACTGGGGACTTTTTTTAGAGAGGTAGGCCTTCTAATATCGTGCAATATGATGACTTCCTCTTTTGTCGGTTTCCTTTTATTTGTCTAACATTCTTGTATATAACTCTTTGATGCTTTTAGTGTGTTTTTGAAATGTATGCATGAGATAGATATTTATTCATTTGATGCACATAAACACCAACACTATTTGTACACACGGTGAGTTGAAAAGGGGCTCTATACCCGGGTCCATGGGAACATAAGGAGTGCAAGTGAATCTATGGTCATGTTGGGTCTCCGACTTGCTTGATAATAGTGAACCCTCATCTAGAGTTTTTCTCTTTGATAACATATTGTTGCTGGTGGTCCCTACTGCCGCAATATGTTTTTTTGAAGGGGATGATACCTCTAGAAACCATCAAGAGAGATATGACCACCTTGGGAATTATCACTAAAAGCCTTTTAGTTCCTCCCGTTTAGGTCCCTAAAATAGGGGCACGAAGCGAACACGTTGTGTGCCTTTTAAACACTGCCATGCATATAACCTAAATGTCATGTACACCTTTGTTGTATGATTATTTGTGGATATTGCCATGTTGTGTACATCCCCGTGTTATGCTTTTGCACGTCTACATCATGTCGTCATGCACGCGTTGTATGTTGGTCTCGTCTTTTGTCACGAGAAGTCGGAAGATCCATATCACCTTCTTAACTGCATACATGGAGCACTGCACCCCCAAATGTGCAAGTAAGAAGAGATGATTTTCTGGGCTCTCGTGTCCGTAAATGCATTCATATCATGCATCGCATAAGCATCTCTTCATGGCATCGTAATGGACATATCGTTCCTGCATTTGTCACTTATCATTTCATGCATTTCATTTTGCATAAGTCATTTCATCACCATGCATCTGCATCTTACATGCTTTTTGGATACCTTTTATTTTCATGTTTACTCATGCATGATCCTTGCGTTTTCCTCTGCAAAACAAAAACAAAAAAAGGAAGCATGAAAGTTCACACTGCATTCTTAGTTGCATGTGTTAGGTACCATGAGCTAACCATGTTGGGATCATAAACCTGTTTCTCTTAAAAAACAAAAATGATTGAACATGGTACCTAATGCACGGCTAACTAGGAAATGAGGTTTCTTTGGGCATCTCAATCTCATAATTACATTTTCCATGCATAGCATAAGTATGCCCGAGTCATTCATCTCTATGAAATGATGTCGAAGTATTGGTGATCGAAATTGTCATTCCTTGGGTTATGGGGTTGAACCAAGCTCATGCTTTTATGAAAAAGGTTCATCAAGTCAAGTTGAAGTATGGAAGTAACCATCTTGCGAAATTGGGGCAAAAGATGAATCGGGTTACATCGTTGCTTCGTCTACTGCCAAACACATTTAGGACTGTTGATGTCCTTGTTACTTCTAGTTTCACCTTGACAAAGATGTCATGGACCATGTTGAAAATCTAAATTGACTCAACCCCATGTCCTGCATAAAAATTCGCAATACATCAACCATGCATCATTCGCATACATCCATGGTTTTCATTGGTTGCATTGCTCATTGCATTTTTTCCTTGAAAAAAAAGACGAACTTTGATGGAAGCTTGCTTGTGGGGCTTCTATGGAGGCTGGATCTTTGAGCTTCAATGAGGTCCTTTAATGGTGATTTTCCACCATGGAGATGCAGCGGAAGACAAAGGAGAAGAGGTGAGAGGAGGTGCCATCCACTAAGGAATAAGCCATGGAAGAAGGAGCTTCACCACCAAGATGAGCCTTGGGTAAGAAGCTTGGAGAGGATGCTTCAATGGAGGAAAAGAAAGAGGGAGAGAAAGAGAGAGGGGGGAGCACTAAATTGAAGGAAGAAAAAGGGAGAGAAGTTGAACTTTGAGTTGTGTCTGACAAGACTCTCATTCATCAAAGTTACAACAAGTGTTACACATGTTTCTATTTATAGACTAGGTAGCTTCCTTGAGAAGCTTTCTTAAGAAAACTTCCTTGAGAAGCTTCTTTGAGAAAACTTCCATGAGAAGCTAGATCTTAGCTACACACACCCATCTAAAAACTAAGCTCACCTCCTTGACAAAATACATGAAAATACAAAAAAAAAGTCCTTACTACAAAGACTACTCAAAATGTCCTGAAATACAAGGCTAAAACCCTATACTACTAGAATGGCCAAAATACA
>NC_016091.4:30620675-30836662 GCF_000004515.6 Glycine max
TATTTACAAAGAAGAGTGGATCCAACCTTGACCCATGGGCTGAAAAATCTACCCTAAGGTTCATGAGAACCCTTGGGCCTTCTTTAGTAGCTCTAGCCCAAGCCTCTTTGAGTCTTCTATCCAATACCCTTGGGGGGTAGGATTGCATCATCCCCTCCACCTTGGAAAGGATTTGACCTTAAATCCTGAGGTTCTTCATACTCTGGGCTCCTTCCCTTGACACCTATAAAAAGAATAAAAACATATGTATTAGTGGTGTTAGGTGTGTTAGAGTAGGGTAAGGTCTGAAAACTCCTTTCATGGACATCTTCCCATAAGGGAACATGGGTCCTCACCAACTTAATGAGTGGTGCTACAAGTATAGAAAAATATGGGACAAACCTTTTGTAAAAGTTTGTTAAGTCATGGCAGCCCCAGATTTCCCTTATACTTGGTGGAGTGGGCCAATCAGGAATGATCTTTATTCTCTTAGGGTCCTTGGGAACTCCTTGATCACTATTTAAAAAATTAAGGAAAGTAATGCAATAAAGCGTACCTTTTTCTGTATTTTTATGTTGATTATTCCTACAAAAAAATATGACAAACCTAAGGTGTCCCATATGAGCACCTAAGTTTGTATTGAAACCAAAAATAAGAACAAACCTACCTAATGAGTCCCTATGTACATGAATCATGAAGACGTTGGGTGCATGACTGATTTTACAAAAGAGGGTTGCAACACTCAACAAATTCATCATATCACTTATTGTAGGGATTGGGTGCCTAATAATACCTATTTTGGGTAACAACAAAGCACAAGGATTTAAGCTCTTACGAACCAAAACTTCATCCAACAACTCCTTTACTTGAGGAATAACCTCAAGCCCAAGAGGTGTGGTAGTGCTAACAAGTGTCTTTTTACAAAAGATAAAATGTGGAGGTTGTCTAAGAGGGAAAGTTTCTTTAATGTTTGTCTTTATTGGAAAATGAGTCTCCTTCTTAGCTAAAATCTTGGAGGAGACACTTACCTCCTTACACTTCTCTTTAACCACTAATGGTTGTCCTTCTTCTTGGGGGTAGATTTCTTCACTAGATTCTTCCCCTTTTGCTTTTTCACTTTCACTAGAGGAAGGTGACGTAGTAGCCTCATCTTGGCTACTATAAATGTCTTGGCCCCTCATAATCATGGTTTTTGTGGTGGGGCATTGAGAAGTAATGTGTCCTCTTCCAAGACATTTAAAGTACTTTATAGAGCTAGTTTTCTCTTGCATACTAGCCTTAGGGGCTTGCTTTTCTATTGTCTTCCCCTTATCATCTTTGGGCTTAGAAGGTGTCACCCCTAAGATGCCTTGACTTTGGTCTTTCTTTGGATAAGAGTGAGAGCCATAAGATTTTGATGTAGACTTCTTTTTAAGTTGTTGCTCTACCCTTATTTCCTAATCTAAGTTAGCCTCTACATTGTCCTTCCCATGGAAGTATGAGAGGTTAATGTTAGCCTCTTGAGGCTTTCTTTCCTTTTCTCTTCTATGGGAGTGAGGTCTAAGATGTGACCTATGCCTTCCTTCGTAATAGTCACGAAGTTCTTCACTTAGGCTCTTGCAAGAGTTATGACTACTATAGGAGACATGTTTTTCTCTTTTCATTTCTTTCATTATTTTTCTTCTTTCTTCCTCTCTTATTTTCATTCTTTCATCTTGACTTATTTCTTCCACTCTTTTTTTTTCCTTTTTCTTTTCTCTCTTGTTTTTCTTTCCATAACTTGAGGGAACTCAACTCATCTAAGATTCTAGATAAAGGGTCTTTATGACTAGTACCCTCGCAATTAACACTAGATGAATGATGACTCATGTTGGTTCCTAAGTTGTAGTTCTTTCTTGTTGGAGGTTCGAAAACAAAAGGTAAAATAAACTATGGTTGAAACTAGCCAAAATAAACACTAAAAGAGGTGTGAAAGATAAGGTAAAAAACTAATTGGTAAAAGGAAAGCTATCTAGGCGGTTTGACAATGGAAGGTAAAGGAAATAAGTTATGAAAGTAAGCAAGAAATGTAAACTAGGCGAATCCTAAGAGTGTTTGGATGACCACATTCAAGGTTCCCAACAAAACACTCACTATCCTAGGGAAAAAATTGCCTAAAATTACTACACACAAATGGAAGTTTGGTAACCTATTGGAGACTCCCAACACACTTCCAATGAAAGGCCTTTTTGTTACAAAACTTGAAAGCAATGAAGGTAAGTAAATTGCAAATTACAAAATTAAAAAACGGTCCTCAATTTTGGTGGTTGTTCTCTCTTTGGTGATTCACTAAATTTGGAGTGCTTCTTAGTCCAATAGCTCTTAAGGTGGTTGGCTTCTTTCTTCTTGACTCAAATTCTTCAAGGGATGGCACCAATCCTCCTTCCAATTCCCTATATGGCAACCCACAAACAAGGAAACAAAGAGACAAGCAATAACCAAAGACCAAAAAAAAAATTTAAATGAAAGCTAAACCAATGGAGTTTTAACAAGACAATTTTTCAAGGATTTCTCAACAATTAAAGCAATGAAAAGGACATAGAAGCAAGCTAGGACTCAAAGAGAAACTTAGAATGGCTCTAGAGTAGAGTAAAAAAATTATAAAAAAAGGACTCAACAAATCTCTAGATTTGGCACTTGTTTTCACAGTAATTTTCAATTGAAATTTCAGAACTAAGATTGGTATAACATAGGCACCAATTATAGAATAAATTTTGAGCCAAAACAACAAGCACACTTCCCTTTCACTTTTTTTTTCCTGGATACTGATTTTTCTGCCAGCTTGTGTGATTTTTAGTATTTTTTTCTTTTATCCAAATCACTTGGTTCTTTTTGTATAACTTTTTTCCAGATGTCTAGAAAATTCAGTAAAAATTTCATCTCAAAATTCGAAGTAACCAATTCTCAGTAATTTTTACAAGTTTGTATGTCCAAGCTGCCAGCACCAGCGATTTTGTTTTTTAAGCATGGTATATTGATTGCCTTGGGCTTACTTTCAACCTTCCTATGTATGTTGAACTCACTAGTATTGTTTACCACAGTTTTAGGAGTTCAATATTCACTTAGGATCAACATTTCAGCCTGCAATTCATTCACCAAAACTCAAATTCACAATAGACACAATCATAAGGAAACCTAAAAGTTCAAGAAAAGGTTCACAATCAAAGACTCTCTAAGAATTTTGCGTGAACATGTTAAGGACTAATTAACATGAAAGATTTGACTCAAATCAAATAATAGGCTAAAAGAATTTCATACACTCATGAACAAATGAGTTAGACAAAGAAACAAGAAAATAAAATTCAGCACAACATAAGAAATCTTATGTGACAAGTTTCATGACTAGACATGACTTCTATGACAAAACTACGATAGGTGAACAAGTCACTCTAGATTTTTGAGGTTTTCTTCTACTTTAATATTTTTGTAAGAATTTTATGGTTTAGGTTTCAGCCACAAAAAATAACATGACAAAACTCAAAGGAACCTAAACTCAACACAATTCATGGTTCAAGAACAAGACCAAAAAATTTGAACCATAGAAAATCAAATCTAGCTTTTATAGCAAGTTTAATCGGTGGAAACTCTAAAGAATCATGTTAACAACATTTAGCACAAGACATGTGAGGAGATACATGGAGAAAAATGATGAAACAACAATGGAAGAGAAGGTAAAGCAAAAAATTAATGGAGGTTTAAGGAGCACCTACTTGAAGCCCTTGTGCTCTGATTACCACTTGATGGAAGCTTGCTTGTGGGGCTTCTATGGATGCTAGATCTTTGAGCTTCAATGAGGTCCTTTAATGGTAATTTTTCACCATGGAGATGCAGCGGAAGACAAAGGAGAAGAGGTGAGAGGAGGCGCCATCCACTAAGGAATAAGCCATGGAAGAAGGAGCTTCACCACCAAGATGAGCCTTGGATAAGAAGCTTGGAGAAGATGCTTCAATGGAGGAAAAGAAAGAGGGAGAGAAAGAGAGAGGGGGGAGCACGAAATTGAAGGAAGAAAAAGGGAGAGAAGTTGAACTTTGAGTTGTGTCTCACAAGACTCTCATTCATCAAAGTTACAACAAGTGTTACACATGCTTCTATTTATAGACTAGGTAGCTTCCTTGAGAAGTTTTCTTAAGAAAACTTCCTTGAGAAGCTTCTTTGAGAAAACTTCCTTGAGAAGCTAGAGCTTAGCTACGCACACCCATCTAAAAACTAAGCTCACCTTCTTGAGAAGCTAGAGCTTAGCTACACACACCCATTTTAAAACTAAGCTCACCTCCTTGACAAAATACATGAAAATACAAAAAAAAGTCCCTACTACAAAGACTACTCAAAATGCCCTAAAATACAAGGCTAAAACCCTATACTACTAGAATGGTCAAAATACAAGGCCCAAAAGAAGGAAAAACCTATTCTAATATTTACAAAGAAGAGTGAATCCAACCTTGACCCATGGGCTGAAAAATCTACCCTAAGGTTCATGAGAATCCTAGGGCCTTCTTTGGTAGCTATAGCCCAAGCCTCTTGGAGTCTTCTATCAAATACCCTTGGGGGGTAGGATTGCATCAAACTTAATCATTGTTATCTAAAGGAAAGAGCACGCTTTACGGTGCCCTTACCGAACCTATGCTAGAGTAATGGGTGAAGTATAGGAGGTGCAAGAGCAGGTGAAGGCCGACACGGAGGCCTTGAAAGAGAAAATGGCCACAATGATGGAGGCCATGATGAGCATAAAGGAGATAACGGAGGTCAATGCGGTTGCAATAGCCACTACCAGCACCATTGCTAAGGTGGACCTGACCCCCCCCCCATATGGCCTCAACCAAATAAATCATCCAACCTCAGATATGGTAGGTCTGGAAGGCAAAGAGTTGGGAGGTGCGGGCAGCCCTCATTTAGTGTGAAAAACAAGCATGCCTTCCCACCATATGGCTTGCCTCCCAACTATATGCCACCCAATGTGGCGTACACTCCCAATGAGAATGTCAATAACTCCACTCCTATACTCATTGAGAGCCAACAACCTCAATCTGATCATGCACATGTCTCTCGACCCATTGGGGAGACACATGAAATGCCCCACCACAATCTAGCTGACTTCGATCCTTGCCTCGGATATGCCACTGAAGGACTGTAACATCCTGATATATATATCTATATATTATTAGTAATTATGTTTGATGTTTGATTATTGTTACGTTATTTTCATCCGTAATTATTTTTAAGGAAGTTAATTTAGTTAATAGAGGGGTGTGGATAGATAAGGATCTAGCTTCTCAAAGAAGCCTCTTGAGAAAGTTTCTCAAAGAAGCCACGAGGAAGCTTCTGGAGGAAGCCTCTTAATGAAGCTTCTAGAGAAAGCTACATGAAGCTGCCTCGGTAAAAACGCTGCCCAGCCTTCGTTAACCGTTGGATCTTCTCGAAATTTGGTTTGCAACTTCACAAGACAAATTTCCATGATCTGACCGTTGGGATCTTGGAGAAGATGTCTGTAGTGTGCTAGAAGCTTCCGTTCCCGAGAGCATCTCTTATTTAAGCATTTCAGCCTTTGCATTCGTGTAGCTTAGGAAAAACGTCATTTCTTCTTCTTTCTTTCTTCCAAAGCCATTTCTAAAGTTCCAAGAACTTTCTCCATCACCCACAGCCACCATTAGCCACCACAAACCATCGTTGTTCTCCACACCGAGAGGAACCCTTCAACCGAAGCGGAATCTTCCAACTTGGCTTGCGGTTTCGGTAGAGAACGAAACCCTAATCTAACCTTTCGTTTTATTTCGAGGTAACCATGGTTCTATGCTTGTTTCTTGTTATTTTCATCTTGTCTTTGCATCTTTTCTGACTTTGGAACCGCCATTGTATGTCTTATGCTTCCTTTGAAAAACTTTTGAGAAAGAGACTTTCTAAACGTTATCCTTTCATGAAATGCATGTTATTTTCGTAACCTACACTGAACCCCAGTCACATTGGCGTGGTCGGAATTTCCAAATGATGTTCCTTTGTAAAACCTGAAATGCTCTCAGCTCTTTCAAGTAGTGATGTGGGTGTTTAACCCAAAGCACTGTTACTAGCTTTGTTTTCTGAAATCCATACTAAGTCTCCTTCGTTTTGGCATAGTAGAGGCTTACGTGGAATCGATGAGCAAGGACGAAAAGGAATCTTCAAGTGACGTGACGAGGAATCCACGGGGTAGCTCACAATAGGTAAGGGGAGTTTATTATAAAATTTACCGTTTTAACACCATAGTTAGGGTCAGGGAACCTAGCTATGAGGATATTTGCCTGTCCCTGTTGCATGCTGATTTTTCTTCAAAGAAAATTACGTTTTAACTAATGGGATGCAATATATATATGTATTGTGATGAATGATATTGTTTTGATTGTTTGAAATGTGTTGTTTGAAGACCGTGCGTGTGGAAATGATATTGTTGTGTTTGTTTGAATTGTTGTTGATGTTTCTATTGAGGATTTTAATTGATATGTGATGATAATGATAATTATGATGATATTGATTTGAGATGATGTTGTTAATAAAGACCATGTCAACATGAATTGTTATTATTGATGAATATGTGAATATGAAATGAGGTTGTTGTTGTTGTTGATAACGTCATTGAGATGAGATGATATTTATGTTGTGAATGACATGGAAATACGATTTGTTGGTTGATGTTGGAAATGCATTGGCATGTGCATGTTGTGTATGTTCGTGGGGGGCACTGTGCACTGACCTTTCAGGGTCTTTGGCACTAGCTTTTGGCCACGTTCATACGTTGGATGTTGTGTATGATCGTGGGGGGCACTGTGCACTGACCTTCCAGGGTCTTTGGCACTAGCTTTTGGCCACGATCATACGTCGTATGAAGTGTATGTCATGGGGGGTAGAGTGCACTGACCTTGTCGGATGGCCCAGACGTGCGTAACTAGCGTGGTTAGAGAATCTAAGTATTCCTGAGGGGATTCTTAGGTGCTTTAATTGGTCCATGGTCTTTGGCACTTACTTTTGGCCGTGATCATAGCTCATACGACACAGGAAATAGAGTAACTGTGGCCAAGTGTACTTTGTACTAGGGGGCTGTCACCTAGTAGGGAACACCTTTGGGCTCCCAGGCTGATCACCTATGGGAGGGGGGCTGTTACGTGCACAACCGGGTGGTCTCGACAAACTCAGCACAGTTCCCTAAGTGAGAGTGTCGTGTGGACACACTTAGGCTATTTCCTGATATTTGGTTGTTGTTGGTACGTACCACATTGCATCTGAGTGTTGAGTTAGGTGCATGCATCATTTTGTGCAGTCTTGATTGGGTCCATGGATGGATGATGAGTAATTGTTGGATGTGAATGATGAATATTGTTTGGATATGAGTGTTGAATAATGATTGTTGTGTATGCTTATCATGTTTGCCTATGTTCCTTGCTAATTGTGGTTATTTGGAATTGGTATTGGTTCTTTTATAATAAACTCACCCTTGCAATTTTGTATCGTGTGGTTGATACCTGTGATGATCACGAACCTTGTTCGTGGGAGCAAAATGACAGTGGCAGGGTGTAGGGAGTAAGATTCTGGTGAGGAGTCGCCGAGCCGACGTGATGACGTTGGCGTTATTTTGGGAGAGAGTTGTGTTTTGTAATCAACTCCTCCGTAGTTGGTTTTTAAGTTTTATTTTGTTGAGTTAAAGATGTAAAACTGGAATTTTAATTATATATATGAACATATTTAATTTTCGTTATGTGTATGACATGTACCGAATTATTGTTTCTATGTAATTATGCATATTCACTTAAGTAATGGCGTGTTGTTGGATAAATTTATGTTGTGACAAAATCACTTCTATTTTCATAATCAAAAATTAAGGGAGTTCTTTTTATAAAAATTGAAATTATCGAATATTAGAGTGTGGATACTGTAGCGACGAGGCGGGTCGTTACAAGGACAAGCAGTTGGTGATATACCCCTGCAAAAAACATTGGAGGGCCCTCAGTATCACCCACAACCACACCCATTGCATTCCACAGCGGGTAAAAACCCTCATGCTATGGCAGAAATGGGAAAGTTGGATCATCTAGAGGAAAGGCTCAGGACCATTGAAGGAGGTGAAGATTATGCCTTTGCTAACCTAGAAGAGTTGTTCCTAATACCCAATATCATCACCCCTCCCAAGTTCAAGGTTCCGGACTTTGACAAGTACAAGGGGACTACTTGCCCCCAAGAACCATCTAAAGATGTATTGTCGGAAGATGGGGGCGTATGCAAAAGATGAGGAACTGCTGATACATTTCTTCCAAGAAAGTCTTACTGGGGTAGCTGTTACCTGGTACACTAACTTGGAACCTTCCCGAGTCCATTCTTCGAAGGACCTAATGGTTGCCTTTGTTAGGCAGTATCAGTACAATTCTAATATGGCTTCGGATAGGATGCAACTACAGAGCATATGCAAGAGGGGGCACGGATCTTTCAAAGAATATGCCCAAAGGTGGCAGGATCTGGCATCCCAAGTGGTTCCCTCAATGACGGAGAAAGAAATGATAGCAATGATAGTAGACACATTACCAGTGTTCTATTATGAAAAATGGTGGGTTACACACCTTCAAGCTTTACGGATTTGGTCTTCGCTGGTGAAATGATCAAAGTGGGTCTGAAAAGAGGCAAATCTAATCATCATGCTTTGATAAATGCAAAAACTGGGGCAAATGAAGAGGGTGAGAATGAGGGAGAAACCCATGCTGTGACTGCCATTCCTATACGACCAAGTTTCCCACCAACCCAACAATGTCATTACTCAGCCAATAACAACCCTTCTCCTTACCCACCACCCAGTTAGTTATCCACAAAGACCATCCCTAAATCAACCACAAAACCCACCTCCCACACAACCAATGCTAAACACCACCTTTAGCATGAACCAAAACACCAACCAAGGAAGGAATTTTGCAGCAAAAAGCCTATAGAATTCACCCCAATTCTGGTGTCCTATGCTAACTTGCTCCCTTATCTACTTGATAATGCAATGGTAGCCATAACCCCTGCAAGGTTTCCTCAACCTCCATTTTTCCGAGGATACGACTCGAACGCATTATGTGCATATCATGGAGGAGTTCCGGGACATTCCATTGAGCACTGTATGACCTTGAAGCATAAGGTGCAAGGTCTAATTGATGTGGGCTGGCTGAAATTTGAGGAAAATCGCTTGTTGAATCCTAACATTGACAAGTGACACCACACATAGGGCAATTTTGAAAGCTGCTATTAGATGTCTCTAATGACTCGTCAGGATTTTCAAGTTTATGCCATTATTGTAAACCACAGTTACAATGCTAAACAAAATGGATAAATTTGACATCTTTGTCCCTCATCCTCTCGTAATTACATCTTTGTTTCCATTGGAATGTGGGTGCAAGCCATTGGTTTGTTTGCTCAAGCGACATGCGCTCCTGAGTTTGGACTTCCAAGACCGTTCAATCAGAAATTACTTGTGCTACACATTTGGTGAGGATGCCGTAAACAACGAGTAAAGCAAAAAAGTTCAAAACGAAAAGGAAAAAAGCATTTGATTGACTGTGTTTTCAAGTAAAATATAGACGTTCATGTGACCTCATTTTATCATTCCGGAAAGTTTGTCTTTTTTAGAGAGAAGTGAGTTATCAAGAATAGGAGTCATTTGACTTAATTCGTCAACTGAAAAAAATCCTTCAACTATTTCTCGTCCTTGGAAAATTCTTTTTGCAAGAATCAACTGCTTCTTTCATTCTTCCTTACTACAAGGTTGTGAAAACAAAACAACGATGGTTACCTCAGAGCCCTACACTAGGTCAATGAAAGGCACCATGCATAAACCTCAAGCAAACCTAGGGGCAGATTAGAAGTTCTCACCCAATAGGTTCCTTGCTACAAGGTCATGACGAAAGACAACAATTGGTACCTCAAAGCCTTACATTGGGGCAACGAAAGGCACCATGCATAAACCTCAAGTGAACCTAGGGGCAGATTAGAAGTTCTCACCCAATAGGTTCCCTGCTATAAGGTCATGACAAAAGAACACGATTGGTACCTCAAAGCCTTACACTGGGGCAATGAGGGGCATCGTGCATGAGCCTCAAGTAAACATAGGGGCAGATCAAAAGTTCTCACCCATCGATGTTTTTAAACAAAAAAAAAGGGGGGACAAACCCTGGAATTTCAATGGATTGATTAAACATCAAGCGACTCCATTGTCGTCACTCCAAAATGGTCAAGTGACTAAATCAAACAGAATATACACTCTGAGGGAGTTCCCGGAGAGATTTGCAAAAGATAGGATAAGGTTGCATCAATTATCACCTCTTTCAAAAGGACAGTCAATCTATGTTTTCCAAAAAAATTAAATCAAAATAAAAATCACAAAATAGGGAAAGAATGTCATGAACATTGTAAAACTTTCCACTACATTGCATTGTTTCATATGCAATCTGCATTTACCAAATTTCACGACAAAGGTTGCATCCATCTACATCCCTAAAAATCATGTTAACTACATAGATTTCCTACATCTAATGTCCTATCTTTTGAATTTGGAATGACCAGCCCTCTCAATGAGTCAATCTCTTGCTTTCTAATAAGGGTGGACCCTTGGGTACTAGTACTCTCACCTTTAGAGGGCTACACGCCCTCACCTTTAGAGGGCTACACGCCCTCACCTTTAGAGGGCTACACGCTCTCACCTTCAGAGGACTACACGTCCTCGCCATCAGAGGACTACACGTCCTCGCCTTCAAAGGGCTACATGCCCTCACCTTCAGAGGACTACACGTCCTCGCCATCAGAGTACTACACATCCTCGCCTTCAGAGGGCTACACGCCCTCACCTTCAGCGGACTACACGTCCTCGCCTTCTGAGGGCTACACGCCCTCGCCATCAGAGGACTACACGCCCTCGCCTTCAGAGGGATGCACGCCCTTACCATCAGAGGACTATACGTCCTCACCTTTTGAGGGTTGCACATCCTCGCCATCAGAGAACTACACGTCCTCGCCTTCAAAGGGCTACACACCCTCGCCTTCAGAGGACTACACGTCCTCGCCTTCAAAGGGCTACACACCCTCGCCTTCAGAGGACTACACGTCCTTGCCTTTAGAGGGCTACACGTCCTCATCTTCAGAGGACTACACGTCCTCGCCTTCAGAGGACTACACGCCCTCTCCTTCAGAGAGCTGCAAGTCCTCGCCTTTAGAGGGCTATGCGCCCTCGCCTTCAAAGGGCTGCTAGTCCTCGCCTTCAGAGGGCTACACGCCCTCACCTTCATAGGACTACACATCCTCACCTTCAGAGGACTACACGTCCTCACCTTCAGAGGACTACACGTCCTCGCCTTCAAAGGGCTGTACACCCTCACCTTCAGAGGGCTGCAAGTCCTCGCCTTCAAAGGGCTACATGCCCTCGCCTTGAGAGGGCTGCAAGTCCTCACCTTCAGAGGGCTACAAGCCCTCGCCTTCAGAGGACTACACGTCCTCGCCTTCAGAGGACTATACGTCCTCGCCTTCACTAGACTACATGTCCTTGCCTTCAGAGGACTACATGTCCTGGCCTTTAGAGGGCTACACGCCCTCACCTTCAAAGGACTACACGTCCTTGCCTTCAGAGGGCTACACGTGCTCACCTTCAGAGGGCTACACGCCCTCGCCTTTAGAGGGCTATACGCCCTCGCTTTCAGAGGACTACACGTCCTTGCCTTCACTAGACTACATGTCCTTGCCTTCAGAGGACTACACGTCCTCGCCTTCAGAGGGCTACATGCCCTCTCCTTTAGAGGACTACACGTCCTCGCCTTCAAAGGGCTACACGTCCTCACATTCAGAGGGCTACACGCCCTCGCCTTCAGAGGACTGCACGTCCTTATCTTCAGAGGGCTACACGTCCTCACCTTCAGAGGGCTACATGCCCTCGCCTTCAGAGGATAGCACGCCCTCGCCTTCAAAGGGCTGAAAAGCCAGCACGCTTTTGAAAAGAAATAACTTCCATCTTTTCTTTGAAAAAGATTCACTGATGATAACACCACTTTTTGAAAAAAAAAATGTGTATGCACCTAAAGGGTGAATGCTGTGAAAATTTTCCCAAACGCCCAAAATGGACTCGGATGAATGCACGAATTGATAAAAGAACATGTTTTGGAAACACTGGGTTGACTTAAATAGGGAAAATGAATCCTGAGCCCTAGTGTCACATGACCATAAAAACTTAATGCTTGAGTGTCCACATGGGTGCATGCATGACCAGTTTTGTATAAAATTTCCTAATCATCATTGTTGCATGTGTGTCATGGAAATAATGTGGGACATCCCCTTTATCCCTGAACCACTGGCCAAACTAACACCCTGACATATATCATGTCCAGTCGTTCTACAAGCATTTTGCCAAAATCCCAACTTACCATAAACCTTGACCTGGGGTGAGAATGCCCATCCTTGCCCTCAGAAGAAAACAAAAAAAAAAGAAAAAGAAAGTTCCCGATCAAAGATCGGAAGAAAGCAAAAGAAGAAAATTCCCAATCAAAGATTGGGAGAAAGCAAAAAAGAAAGAAAATTCTCGATCAAAGATCGGAAGAAAACAAAAGAAATATACATAAAGGTCTTTGGACCAGAACAATACAGAATTGTCACAAGTAAACAAGAAAAGAAAGGAAACCACGACTTGAAGTGGTCCTCTCCCTTTGATCGCCAACCAAAATCCTATGCACTAGTGACTTTCTCGCCCCACACTAAACAAAAATAGAGAAGGAAAAGGCCCAAACACTCAGAGCCAAATTCCTCACCAAAACACCATTCCCGAAAAAGTCCTATTGATCCATGATCATGCATGTAATCTTTGATTTGATAGGAAATGATTTGCAAAATCAAGTCATGACATATCTATGGTTCAGAATTAAGATAAAACACTTACCTGTGTGAGATTGATACACTTCGAGTGATTTTCTTCTATTTTGTTGGACCCAGTGTTTCCTCTAAATGGTCGTTTAGAAACGAAACGCTAACATCCAAAATCTCATTTATGGTTATGAGAAAATTTCATCAGCATACTCTCCTTCCCCAATAGACACATTGTTTTTCACCAAAAATCATATGTTGCTTTGATCAATTGGAGGTTTTGTTTCTTTACTAAAGCATGTTCTCATTTTAGTGAAAGAACACCGAGACTATTTTAGTCTCACAAAAGCAAGAACTACGTAGGTCTGAGTTCCTCATCACAAATTGAGGATACGTAGGAGCAAAAGCCCCATTTTTGTCGACCACCCCACCTTTTGCTATCATGACCCAAGATTTCGGTAGCATGCGAAGATACCTTACGATTATCCGCACCTCGTCATTCGGAGAGCCCAAGTCCAATTGACAAGCAGAGACTAACATCGTCTTCTGCACCTTTTGTCATCCAGAGACGGCGAGTCCGATGACATGCGGGGGTACCTTATGGTTATCCGCACATTTCTGTTAATCCTGACCCGTGAAGTCAGGTGGCATGTGGGGGTAGCTTATGGTTATCCGCACCTTTTGTCAACCAGAGGCAAGCGAGCCCGTTGACACGCAGAGACTAACGTCATCATCTGCACCTTTTGTCAACCAGAGGCAAGCGAGCCCGCTGACACGCAGAGACTAACGTCATCTCCTGCACCTTTTGTCATCCAGAGATGGCAAGTCCGATGACATGCAGGGGTACCTTATGGTTATCCGCACATTACTGTTAATCCTGACTCGTGAAGTCAGGTGGCAGGCGGAGATACGCAAGTGGTTATCCGTACAAACACACTTCTGTTAATCCTGACTCGTGAAGTCAGGTGGCATGCGGGGGTACCTTATGGTTATCTGTACCTTTTGTCAACCAGAGGCAAGCGAGCCCATTGACACGCAGAGACTAACGTCGTCATCTGTACCTTTTGTCAACCAGAGGCAAGCGAGTCCGTTGAGACGTAGAGACTAACGTCGTCTTCTGCACCTTTTGTCATCTAGAGACAGCGAGTCTGATGACATGCGGGGGTACCTTATGGTTATCCGTACCTTTTGTCAACCAAAGGTAAGCGAGTCCATTGACGTGGAGAGACTAACGTCGTCATCTGCATCTTTTTTCAACCTGAGGAAAGCGAGCCCGTTGACACGCAGAGACTAACGTCATCTTCTGCACCTTTTGTCATCCAGAGACGGCGAGTTTGATGACATGCGGGGGTACCTTATGGTTATCCGCACATTTCTGTTAATCCTGACCCATGAAGTCATGTGGTAGGCGGAGATACCCAAGTGGCTATCCGTACAAACATACTTCTATTAATCCTGTGGGGGTAGCTTATGGTTATCCGCACCTTTTGTCAACCAGAGGCAAGCGAGCCCGTTGACACGCAGAGACTAACGTCATCATCTGCACCTTTTGTCAACCAGAGGCAAGCGAGCCCGTTGACACGCAGAGACTAACGTCATCTCCTGCACCTTTTGTCATCCAGAGATGGCGAGTCCGATGACATGCAGGGGTACCTTATGGTTATCTGCACATTTCTGTTAATCCTGACCCGTGAAGTCAGGTGGCAGGCGGAGATACCCAAGTGGTTATCCATACAAACACACTTCTGTTAATCCTGACCCACGAAGTCAGGTGGCATGCGGGGGTACCTTATGGTTATCTGCACCTTTTGTCAACCAGAGACAAGCGAGCCCGTTGACACGCAGAGACTAACGTCGTCATCTGCACCTTTTGTCAACCAGAGGCAAGCGAGTCCGTTGAGACGAAGAGACTAACGTCGTCTACTGCACCTTTTGTCATCTAGAGACAGCGAGTCTGATGACATGCGGGGGTACCTTATGGTTATCCGTACCTTTTGTCAACCAAAGGTAAGCGAGTCCATTGACGTGGAGAGACTAACGTCGTCATCTGCATCTTTTTTCAACCTGAGGCAAGCGAGCCCGTTGACACACAGAGAATAACGTCGTCTTCTGCACCTTTTGTCATCCAGAGACGGCGAGTCTGATGACATGCGGGGGTACCTTATGGTTATCCGCACATTTCTGTTAATCCTGACCCATGAAGTCATGTGGTAGGCGGAGATACCCAAGTGGCTATCCGTACAAACATACTTCTGTTAATCCTGACCCGTGAAGCCAGGTGGCATGCGGGGGTACCTTATGATTATCCACACCTTTTGTCAACCAGAGGCAAGCGAGCCCATTGACACGCAGAGACTAACGTCATCATCTGCACCTTTTGTCAACCAGAGGCAAGTGAGCCCGTTGACACGCAGAGACTAACATCGTCTTCTGCACCTTTTGTTATCCAAAGACGGCGAGTCCGATGACTTGTGGGGGTACCTTATAGTTATCTGCACATTTCTGTTAATCCTGACCCGTGAAGTCAGGTGGCAGGCAAAGATACCCGAGTGGTTATCCGTACAAAAACAACTTCTGTTAATCCCAACCCGTGAAGTCAGGTGGCAGGTGAAGATACCCCAAGTGGTTATCTGTACAAACACACTTCTGTTAATCCTGACCCGTGAAGTCAGGTGGCAGGCGAAAATACCCCAAGTGGTTATCCGTACACACACACAGTTCTGCTACCCCGACCAGTGAGAAGTCAGGTAGCATGCGAAGACGCCCTATACGGTAATCCGCACACATTTCGAAGACAAAAATATCTTCAGTCATTGCATGCCTTCAAAGGCGACAATGACCCTCATTTACATTTCGAAGACGACAATGTCTTCAGTCATTGCATGCCTTCAAAGGCGACAATGTCCTCATCTACATGTCGAAGATGATAATGTCTTCAGTCATTGCATGCCTTCAAAAGGCAACAATGTCTTCATTTGCATTTCGAATATGACAATGTCTTCACCTCAAAAACTTCAATATCCTTTTTCCCTGTGCTTTGTAGGACTCGACGTCCTTTGTTTGTACGCTTTAAAAAAAAGGGAGAGTGAAAATGAAAATGAAAATGAATTAAACGAGAAAAGAAGGAATTTCAATATCTTCATGCCTTCACGGGTTTTACTAATTGGATTTGCACTAGTGGCCAGTAGGATAAAGATTCAGCTCGAACGAAATTAATGTCTTATCTTTACTTCCCTTTTATCTCCAATAAAAGATAAGTAAAGAGGGGCAACTGTCATACCCTAATTTCGTTCGGGGACCATTATTTGTTGGCATGTGACCTTCGCTTGACCACCTCAGAATGTTTAATACCCACTGTCATACCCTAATTTCGTCCGGGGACCTTTGCTTGATGACATGCGACCTTTGTTTGGTCCTTGTAAGGTGCTTGGCACCCACCATTAGGCAATTTGTGAAATTCCGGGACATGCCGGAAAACAAAAGAAAATATTGATGCACAATCCGTAAGGTTCCGTGACACACCGGAAATCAAATGGAAGCATCGTTGCATAATTAGTGAGGTTCTGTAACATTCCGTAAGTCAAAAAGGGGATGATTATGTAATCCGCAAGGTTCCGTAACATTACGGAAAGAAAACAAGTATCGTTACGAAATTCGTAAGTTTTCGTAACTTTACGAAAAAAGAATCACCAAAAAAAAGCAGAGGGGGTGTACTTAGTAAAAATGGGGGTGCAAATAGCAACCAGGCCCACTTGGGCCCCAGAAGATTCCTCCAGAAGGCTGTTGCTTCTGGAGGAAGCAACCCTGCTCGCCTGGGCGAGCTGGGCGGCAAGCATCTCCCCTATTTTGCTATAAATAGGGGAGGAAGTGAAGTAGAAAAGGGTTCAGCCCCTTAGGCACTTCTCTCTCTTTCGAATTTGCTTGGAAAAATTGTTTCCGTGAAGAAAATCTAAGCCGAGGTGCTTCCGAAACGTTTCCGTAAGGAATTTCGCGAAGGTTTCGACCGTTCTTCATTCGTTCTTCATCGTTGTTCGATCTTCAACGGGTAAGTACCTCGAACCAAGTTTTTCGATTCATTCTATGTACCCGTGGTGGTCCACATTGTGTTTCGTGTATTTTTATTCTCGTTTCTTTTACTTTTTATACCCCCTTTTGACGTGCTTAAGCCATTTTATTTAAGTCATTTCTCGCTTAACCTAAAAATAAAATAAATTTCCACCGAACGTTTGAATTGTATTATCCGTTAATTTCGGTTAAAATGAATTACGACCGTTCGGTCGTGTCGTAACCACGTTGGAAATCAAAAAGAGGTAAAATAATAATATAATAACAAAAAATATACCTTTTAGTAAAATAAAGCGGAAAATTAATCGGACGTTTTCTCTTTGGGATTTCTCATTCTTAATCGAATTGACTAATAACTAAAGTGAAACTAAGGCTAAAATCAACTCGCCTAGTCAAGCTCGTCCATAAAAATAGGTTTTTGAAGTTTGTCATTTCAATTTATTACTAAGTAAATGGATCGTTTTCAAGGTCCAACGCCTTAAAATGATCACCTTTTAAGTAAAAAAGAATCACTTGATAAAAAAGAACTACGTAGGTCTGATTTCCTCATCGCAATTGAGGAATACGTAGGAGCAAAGGGAAACACCCTTGTCGACCACAAAAAGGGAAAAATATAAAAAGGGTATAAAGGATATAAAGACATAAAAAGGGAACATAAAAAATCAAAGTCATTTTTGCACATTCGATTAAAGGCTGTCGTCCCTTGGGACGGACGTGTGGGGTGCTAATACCTTCCCCGTGCGTAAATACAACTCCCAAACCTTTCACTTAAAAGTTTGTAGATCACGTCTTTTCCGGTTTTTCCGACGTTTTCCTCAAATAAACGTTGGTGGCGACTCCGCGCGTATTCCTTTTGTGGAACACGCAACCCGCGAGTCACGCGTCGCCCTCCCGCCGAAGGGTAGGTTGCGACAGTTGGCAACTCCACTGGGGACGGTTTTTAGAGAGTTAGGCCATTTAAATCTTGTGCAATGTTTTACCGTGATTTTACCCCTTTGTTGGTTTCCCTTCATTATGTTCTTGTGTATATAAACTCTTTGTTGCTTTTAGTGCGTTTTAAAATGTATGCATGAAGTAAATATTTATTCATTTGATGCACACAAACACCAACACTATTTGCACACACTGTGAGTGAAAAAGGGCCCTATACCCGGGTTCATGGGAACATAAGGAGTGGAGGTGAATCTGTGATCATGCTAGGTCTCCGACTTGCTTGATTACAGTGAACCCTCATCTAGAGCTTTTTTCTTTGAAAACTTATTGTTGCTAGTAGTCCCTACTGTTGCAATATGTTCTTCGAAGAGAATGATACCTCTAGAAACTATCAAAAGAGATATGACTACCTTGGGGGTTATCACTAAATGCCTAGTTAGTTCTCTCCCTTATAGGTCCCTTAAATAGGGGCACGGAGCAAACACGCTGCGTGCCATTTTTCACACTGCCATGCATAAATATCATATACCCTTTTGCTTATGTTCAGTGGATATTGTCATTGCGCCTTTTGCATATGCATAGGGGTTCTGTCTTGATCCCCTCTATCGACAAATCAATGGAGGGTCCGGGTCACTGTTTTAAATACATACGTTGGGGCACTTTGCTACCCCTAGACGTTGTGTCTAAAAAGGAGACAATGTCCCGGGCACCCGCATTCTTAAAATACAGTTGTGTCATATGCATCCCTTCATGCATTCATCCATCCCACCCATGAGATATCGGAGTTTTGATTTGCACCAGCTTTTTGTCTCACTTTAGTAAGCATGGGGACAAATCAAACCGGCAAGAGGTTTTACCAAGTCAAGGTTAAAGGCCTAGATACCACCAGCATCAAGGAATTAGGGCGGTTGATGGAACCCCTCCAAATGCAAGCTTTCCGCAAGATTTACGGAAAGATCTTAGAGTTGACCATAGCAGAGATATCCATAGAAGCCATTGCATCACTCACCCAATACTACGACCAGCCTTTGAGATGCTTCACGTTCGGAGACTTCCAATTAGTACCAACCATTGAAGAATTTGAGGAAATTCTAGGATGTCCTCTCGGGGGAAGAAAACCATATCTTTCCTCCGGGTGTCTCCCCTCTTTGAGCAGAATTGCAACTGTGGTCAAGGATTCAGCAAGAGGTTTGGACCGCATAAAACAGACTCGGAACGGCATAGCGGGCCTACCACGGAGGTACCTAGAAGACAAGGCGAGGGGTATGGCCAATCAAGGAGATTGGGTCCCATTTATGGATATGTTAGCCTTGCTAATTTTTGGGGTCGTCCTCTTTCCAAACGTGGATGGTTTGGTGGACCTAGCAGCAATCGACGCTTTCCTTGCATACCACCATGGCAAGGAAAGTCCGGTGGTAGCTGTCTTGGCAGATTTATTTGACACATTTGACCGAAGGTGCGAAAAGAGTAGCGCACGGATCATCTGTTGCTTGCCCGCCCTCTGTGTTTGGTTGGTTTCGCACTTGTTCCAGCAAGACACAAGGCATCCATGTCCGCTCCTGAGCCATCGCTCGTGTACTGAAAAGAGGAGAATAGATTGGGACCAGCTTTTGGCTGAGATAGGTGGTAGAACAATCAATTGGTTCCCCCGATGGAAGGAAGGAAAGGAGGGAGTCCTTTTCTCATGTGGAGGGTACCCAAACATTCCACTGATAGGAACGAGGGGTTGTATTAACTACAACCCCGCGCTCGCTATAAGACAACTAGGGTACCCCATGAGGGGAGCATCGACGGAAGAAAGCATGTCTCCTTTCCTTGTGAGGGATTTCGGCGCACAAAATTTCAAGGCTATACAAAGAATCCATAAGGCATGGGAAACCCCGTTAAGGAAAGATCAAGAACTTAGGGGCATTCGTAATGGCGCCATTGGTGGTTACCATGAATGGCTGAAAGTTCATATACGAGGTTTAGATTGGCTCGCCAAGTTAAAAGTCGTCAGCGAAGAGAGTTTTGAAGCACCGGAAGAGGACGAGGAAGTCCAAGCTCTCAAAAGCGAGTTAGGAAAGGCGAAACTTGCCAAGGAGAAGTTCAAGTTGGCCGCTACACACATCCGGAAGGAGTGTGCCGGATTACGGGAAGAGAATGCAACTACCGCACGAGCCCTTGAACAAGAGACCAAGAGGGCTCGCAAGGAAGAGTATGGCTGGAACAAATTTCGCGGAGCTCTGTGGGGTAGCAACAATGAACTCAAGCTGCGAAGGGAAGAGAGGGACCAGTCGCGAGCACATAGCATGGTTTTGAAAGAGGAGTTAGTTGCCTGTTCAAGGTCCAAAAGAAGCTTGTCTCAGCATTTATGCGAGACGGAGACCAACATGCTAGCTATCATCGCCAAGTACCAAGAAGAGTTAGGTCTAGCCACGGCCCACGAGCATAGGATCGCGGACGAGTATGCCCAAGTATACGCGGAAAAAGAGGCTAGAGGAAGGGTGATCGACTCTTTACACCAAGAGGCAACCATGTGGATGGATCGGTTTGCTCTTACCTTGAACGAGAGTCAGGAACTTCCCCGATTGTTGGCCAAGGCCAAGGCGATGGCGGACACCTACTCCGCCCCCGAAGAAATTCATGGGCTTCTCGGCTATTGTCAGCATATGATAGACTTAATGGCCCACATAATTAGAAATCGCTAGGAAAACTTGTATGGTCTCTCAGACCTTGACTAGATACAACTTTTTGAAATAAAATGAGTTGGTCCCATGTTTCTACTCCAAAAAGCTTGTGCGAATCAAATCACTCTTGCATTTTATCTCTAGCATGCATTTTTTCTTTCTTTACCCACTCCTCACGTTTGGTTTTTTAGGGAGAAACACCATAACTAAACGCGCCACAAGGCATCCCTATCGCACCAGATCCAAATCTAGAACGATGGGTGATCAAGAGGAGACACAGGAACAGATGAAAGCCGACATGTCGACTCTGAAAGAACAGATGGCCTCCATGATGGAGGCCATGTTAGGAATGAGGCAGCTCATGGAGAAAAACGCAGCCACCGCTGCCGCTGTCAGTTCGGCTGCCGAAGCAGACCCAACTCTCTTGGCAACTGCGCACCATCCTCCCTCAAACATAGTAGGATGGGGAAGGGACACACTGGGGCACGATGGCAGCCCTCACCTGGGATACAACTGAGCGGCTTACCCTTATGGATTGCCGCCCAACTACTCACCACCCGTCTTGCAAGACGATGTTGGCCATATTGCTTCTCCCGTCCTTGAAAGAGAGCCTCCTCAACAGCCCGACGAGGTCCACAAAGACCCTCAAGACTATGCTCAAAGGGATGTCGAGTTCTATCCCCCGATCCCCGAAGGGCCGGCACCCAGCACGTTGCCTCAACCCAACATCGCGACACAACCAATAGTTTTGTCCACGGAGGGACCGCTGATGTGCCATCATTTTCTTCTATTTTCTAAACCCTTTTTGCACCATTTTAATTATTGATTGGTCTTAATTGTCAATTAATTAGGCAGTTTTATTATTTGGGCTCATTTAGCTAATTTGATGTTTTTAATCTAATTTCAGGAATTAATGAAACATTGGGCTTAATCCAGATTTTGGTTGTGGACTTGAAGATGGCAAATAAAGCAACGCTTACCTTAGTTAATTTCTAATTAGGAAATTTCGCAATTTTATTTTATGTTGTTCAGTGTTTATTTCGTTTTGGGCCAGAGTATTGTAATAGGACCCAGTGACTTTGAGTGACTCTTTTTAAATAGCTACCTTGGGATTCGTGCAGGGCATTCTATTCTGCTATGCTATTTTCATTATTCAGAGCTTTGGTTTTAGGTTTTCACGTTTTTCTGTTCCCTTGTTACAGTTTTCGTTCTTAATGCAAATTTCTGTTTTCTGCTTCTAATTACGAGTTCATTCTTGCTTCTTCTTCTACTTTCATTTACGTTTCTGTTCATTTACATTTCTGTTCATTTACGTTTCTGTTCATTTACGTTCTTGTTCATTTACGTTTCTGCTTCATGTTTCATTTGCGTTTTCTGTTTGAATCCATGGAAGGCTAGATTTTCTGGTGTTGTTTCCTTTTGAGGACGAAGCCCAACTCTCTTTGAGGTTTCGTTTGTAATGTGGTTTCCTGGCAGTTTTCCCTTCACCAGTTATCCCAATTTCGTGAATATTAATCAGTGCACGCTTCGTGTTCGATTAATTGCCTCTGAGCCTAACTTGCGTTCACGCTTAATGGACGAAGGGCTAACTGGTGTATGTGGTGCCTAATCACGTATTGAAAACCCTAAGTTGATTTTCGCTTAGTAAATTGAAATAGGGTTGGATTAAGTGGTTGACTGTTAGGGACGAATTCTCCATAACCCAGGATAAGAGAGTGGCTTCTGAATCAGAGGAAACAACCCATTTTTAATATTAGTAGTTTCGTATTCCATTTTATTTGTTCTGCTCTTTAATTACCAAACAACCAAACCCCCCCCCCCCCATCGTTACTGTTACTGCAAGTATATTATGAACATTTGGCTTGTCACTGCTCGTTGGGAAACGACCTAGGATCACTTCCTAGTTACTGCATTTTCATGTTTATTTGATTCGGGTACGGCCTCGATCAAATTTGGCGTCGTTGCCGGGGAGCAGTGTCCAAAGGTTCATAATAGCTAGCTAGTGTTGTGTGTTTAATCCTTTCGTGTTTTATGTTTAATTGTTAGTATTGTGTTAGTATGTGTGTTAGTGTTGTTTAGTGTCCTGGTATTTTGTTTAATGTGTGTTCTGTTTCAGTTTTACCATTAAGCGTTTCCCCTGTTTCAGTCTTGGGTGTTTTGCTGTGAAGATTGTGCTTGAAAACAGAGTAGTAGTAGAAATCAGCTTGCGGAAAAACAGAGTAGTAGTAGAAATCAATTAGAGACGGATTTTAGCGACCACCCATGCTGAATTATTTGGGATTTTTTGTTTTAGTAGCTAGGGTTGTTATTTTTGGCTGAATTTTTTTGTGGTAACTTCTTTTAATCCATATTTTGTGGGAAAAATAGCTAGATCCTTTAGTTTGGTCAGATTTGAAAGTTCCAAAAAACTAGCAAATTTTGTGTTTGTCAAAACTTCAAACGTCCATAACTTTTGCTCCGGTTATCAGAATCACAATTATTATATATGCATTTGGGGTAGAAAAAAATTTCCTACGCTGTGGCAGCCGCTACGGCCGGCCGGCTGAGGTCTCCATCGTCCAAAAAAAGCGATTCTGTCAAAAGTTTTTTATTTTTCAAGTTTTATTCACTTATTTTTCTTAACCTACCAATTTTAGCTTTCATAGTTAGACTTTGAATTTTTGTCTGAAATTTTTTGTGCTATCTTCTCATCATTTTATAAGGTTGCTCACAAAATTTCAAGTCATTTGGATATCATTTGAGGGTAGCTGTAGTTCAAACCTACACCTTTATTTACATGACAAGGCAACTAGTTGTGTGCATGCTGAATGTAGTGTATGACTAGAGGCAATCCATCTGACTTACAACCCTTTGATCCTGAGATAGATAGGACATTTCATAGATTAGTTAGGCATCATTTTATACCTTTTGATCATTCTGAGCATTCCATAACTGGTGAATTTGTGCATTCTGTTATTGGTGATTTTGAACATCCTGATCTTGAGCATTATAATTTTGAGCATTCTGATTCTGAGCATTCTGATTTTGCACATTCTGAGAACATGGCACAACCTCCACCTCGTGAGAGGACTCTAAGGGAAATGGCTGCACCTGATTTCACCTATGAAAGCTTGTGCATCCAATACACTGATGAGGATGTCCCATATGTTCTTAAAACTGGACTGATTCATTTGCTTCCAAAGTTTCATGGCCTTGCAGGTGAAGACCCGCACAAACATTTGAAAGAATTTCACATTGTCTGCTCCACCATGAAACCCCCAGATGTCCAAGAGGATCACATATTTCTGAAGGCTTTTCCTCATTCATTAGAGGGAGTGGCAAAGGACTGGCTGTATTACCTTGCTCCAAGGTCCATCACGAGCTGGGATGACCTTAAGAGAGTATTCTTAGAAAAAAATTTCCCTGCTTCCAGGACCACAGCCATCAGGAAGGATATCTCAGGTATTAGACAACTCAGTGGAGAGAGCCTGTATGAGTACTGGGAGAGATTTAAGAAACTATGTGCCAGTTGCCCCCACCATCAGATTTCAGAACAGCTTCTTCTCCAATATTTTTATGAAGGACTCAGTAATATGGAGAGAAGTATGATAGATGCTGCCAGTGGTGGAGCCCTTGGAGACATGACTCCTGCTGAAGCCAGAAATTTAATTGAGAAGATGGCCTCCAACTCCCAGCAGTTTAGTGCCAGAAATGATGCCATAGTCATTAGCGGAGTGCATGAGGTAGCTACAAACCCATCTGCATCATCTGAAACTAAGAAGCTTGAAGGCAAACTGGATGCGTTGGTCAACTTGGTAACCCAGCTGGCCTTGAATCAGAAATTTGTACCTGTCGCAAGGGTTTGTGGTTTGTGCTCCTCTGCTGACCACCATACAGACCTTTGCCCTTCCATGCAGCAACCTGGAGCAATTGAGCAGCCTGAAGCTTATGCTGCAAATATTTACAATAGACCTCCTCAACCTCAGCAGCAAAATCAACCACAGCAGAGCAATTATGACCTTTCCAGCAACAGATACAACCCTGGATGGAGGAATCACCCTAACCTCAGACGGTACAGCCCTCAGAACCAACAACAGCAGCCTGCTCCTTCCTTCCAAAATGCTGCTGGCCCAAGCAGACCATACATTCCTCCACCAATCCAACAACAGCAACAACCCCAGAAACAGCCAACAGTTGAGGCCCCTCCACAACCTTCCCTCGAAGAACTTGTGAGGCAAATGACTATGCAGAACATGCAGTTTCAGCAAGAGACCAGAGCCTCCATTCAAAGCTTAACCAATCAGATGGGACAATTAGCTACCCAATTGAATCAACAACAGTCCCAGAATTCTGACAAGCTGCCTTCTCAAGCTGTCCAAAATCCCAAAAATGTCAGTGCCATTTCATTGAGGTCGGGAAAGCAGTGTCAAGGACCTCAACCCGTAGCACCTTCCTCATCTGCAAATGAACCTGCCAAACTTCACTCTATTCCAGAAAAAGGTGATGACAAAAATCTACCTAACAATTTCTGTGCAGGTGAATCTTCTTCCACAGGTAATTCTGATTTGCAGAAGCAGCACATTCCCCCTCTTCCATTCCCTCCAAGAGCAGTTTCCAACAAAAAAATGGAAGAGGCAGAGAAAGAGATCTTGGAAACATTTAGAAATACCTCTGTTGGATGCAATAAAGCAAATTCCAAGATATGCCAAATTCTTGAAGGAGCTGTGCACTAATAAGCGGAAGCTTAAAGGAAGTGAACGAATTAGCATGGGCAGAAATGTCTCCGCATTGATTGGTAAATCTGTTCCTCAAATTCCTGAAAAATGCAAAGATCCAGGTACATTCAGCATACCTTGTATTATAGGGAATAGTAAGTTTGACAATGCCATGCTAGATTTAGGAGCCTCTATTAGTGTTATGCCTCTGTCGATTTTTAATTCTCTATCTCTAGGTCCCTTGCAGTCAACTGATGTGGTAATTCATTTAGCTAATAGAAGTGTTGCCTATCCTGTTGGTTTCATAGAAGATGTCTTAGTTAGAGTTGGTGAACTGATTTTCCCTGTTGATTTTTATATCTTGAATATGGAAGATGGATTTTCTCAAGGATCAGTTCCCATCATTCTAGGCAGACCCTTTATGAAAACTGCTATAACTAAGATAGATGTTTATGCAGGCACACTGTCCATGGAGTTTGGTGATATAACTGTTCATTTTAATATTCTGGATGCTATGAAATACCCATCTGAAGATCTTTCTGTATTTCGTGCTGAAATAATTGACCATGTTGTTGATGAATACATGACTGATCTTTATTCTAATCTGCATGCCTCTCACTCTTCGTGCATTGAGTCTGAAATTGTACTTGATCATATGTCTGAATTTGATGCTGAGAGTGAATCTGAGAGTGATAATGATTGCATGCCTGGTGGTGGTGTTTTACCTCTTGAGATTGATTTTATAGAGTCAGATAGGACTAACCATGTTTCAGGAAGTACACATACCTCTGACTTTCTTTATGAGGTAAAGGCTGAGAAACCATCTCCTTCTACCACTGTCCAGCCGACCACACCAGAATTGAAGCCTCTGCCATCAAATTTAAAATATGCTTACTTGGATGATAGCAAGAGTTTTCCAGTGATTATATCTGCCTCCCTTGCTGATGAGCAAGAGGAGAAGTTGTTGTCAGTTCTCAAGAAGCATAAGAAGGCTATAGGCTGGACCCTGGCGGACATTCCTGGTATTAGCCCATCCACATGTATGCATCGAATAAATTTAGAGGATGGAGCTAAACCAGTAAGACAGCCACAGAGAAGACTCAACCCGGTGATTCTTGATGTAGTGAAGAAGGAGATAACCAAGCTTTTGCAAGCTGGAATCATTTATCCTATCTCCGACAGCCAATGGGTGAGTCCCGTCCAGGTAGTCCCGAAAAAGACTGGCCTCACAGTGATCAGAAATGAGAAGGAGGAGCTGATTCCTACTCGGGTGCAGAACAGTTGGAGAGTCTGCATTGACTATAGGAGGCTGAACCAGGTTTCCAAAAAGGACCATTTTCCCCTGCCATTCATTGACCAGATGCTTGAACGCCTGGCAGGTAAATCCCACTACTGTTTCCTTGATGGTTTTTCTGGTTATATGCAAATTACTATTGCTCCTGAGGATCAGGAAAAGACCACATTCACCTGCTCCTTCGGCACTTTTGCTTATAGGAGGATGCCTTTCGGCCTGTGCAATGCCCCTGGTACCTTCTAGCGGTGCATGATTAGTATTTTCAGTGATTTTTTAGAAAATTTCATAGAGGTGTTTATGGATGATTTCACTGTATATGGATCCTCTTTTGATGGTTGTTTGAATAGTTTGGAAAAAGTTTTGAATAGATGCATTGAAACTAACCTTGTTCTAAATTTTGAAAAATGTCTTTTTATGGTTGAGCAAGGTATAGTTTTAAGCCACATTATTTCCAATAAGGGTATTGAAGTAGATCCTGCAAAAATTTCTGTTATTTCACAATTGCCTTTCCCCTCTTGTGTGCGAGAGGTGCGATCTTTTCTTGGTCATGCAGGATTCTACAGGCGCTTTATAAGGGATTTTAGCAAAGTAGCCCTTCCACTGTCCAACTTGTTGCAAAAGGAGGTGGAGTTTGACTTTAATGACAGATGCAAAGAGGCTTTTGATTGCCTCAAAAGAGCGTTGACTACCACCCCCATCATCCAGGCACCCAATTGGACAGCCCCTTTTGAGCTTATGTGTGATGCATCAAATTATGCATTGGGGGCTGTCCTTGCTCAGAAAATTGATAAATTGCCCAGGGTGATATATTATGCTTCTAGGACTTTAGATGCTGCCCAAGCAAATTATACTACTACTGAGAAAGAGCTTCTAGCCATAGTTTTTGCTCTTGAAAAATTTCGATCTTATTTGCTTGGTACTCGCATTATTGTTTATACTGACCATGCAGCTCTAAAGTACTTGTTGAAGAAGGCTGATTCTAAGCCTAGGTTGATCCGATGGATGCTCTGGCTCCAAGAGTTTGACTTGGAGATCCGTGATAGGAGCGGAGCACAAAATCTAGTTGCTGATCATTTGAGTCGGATCGAACGTGTCTCTGATGCAGATTCACCTATTCGGGATGATTTCCCGGATGATCATTTGTATATATTGTATAGTATTTCTGACTCTATTTCTACTCCCTGGTTTGCTAACATTGTCAATTATTTAGTTGCCTCTGTTTTTCCTCCCTTAGCATCTAAGGCCCAAAAAGATAAGATTAAAAGTGATGCTAAGCATTTTATTTGGGATGACCCCTACTTGTGGAAATTGTGCAGTGATCAGGTCATTAGACGGTGCATTCCAGATCTTGAGACTGACTCAGTCCTGCAGTTCTGTCATTCTTCCGCACCGAGAGGTCATCTGGGTGTTCAAAGGATAGCTCGCAAAGTGCTTGATTGTGGTTTTTATTGGCCCACCATCTTTAAAGATGCGTGGAAGATCTGCAGCACTTGTGAGCAGTGTCAGAGAGCAGGAAATACACTTACATGGCGACAACAAATGCCTCAGCAACCTATGCTATTCTGTGAGGTGTTTGATGTCTGGGGTATAGATTTCATGGGTCCTTTTCCTGTCTCTTTTGGTTATGTTTATATTCTCCTTGCAGTTGATTATGTTTCAAAATGGGTGGAAGCCAAGCCCACTAGAACTAATGATGCTAAAGTTGTCGCAGACTTTGTCAGGTCTAATCTGTTTTGCAGGTTTGGAGTACCTAAAGCAATTGTTAGTGATCAAGGAACCCATTTTTGCAACAGGACAATGCATGCCCTGCTTAAAAAGTACGGGGTGGTACACAGGGTATCCACACCATACCACCCCCAGACTAATGGACAGGCAGAAATTTCTAACAGGGAAATCAAGAGAATTCTAGAGAAGATTGTGCAGCCAAGCAGGAAAGATTGGAGTACCAGGCTTGATGATGCTCTCTGGGCACATCGGACTGCCTACAAAGCACCCATAGGAATGTCTCCTTATCGGGTTGTCTTTGGAAAGGCATGTCATCTTCCAGTGGAAATTGAGCACAAAGCATACTGGGCAGTGAAGACTTGCAACTTCTCTATGGATCAAGCTGGCGAGGAAAGGAAGTTGCAACTGAGTGAGTTAGATGAAATCTGCCTAGAAGCCTACGAGAATGCCAAGTTCTACAAAGAAAAGACCAAGAAGTTCCATGATAGCATGATAGTTAAAAAAGACTTCGTGGTTGGGCAAAAAGTGTTATTGTATAATTCTAGGATTGGACTCATGAGTGGTAAGTTGAGGTCTAAGTGGATTGGTCCTTTTGTTGTTACTAATGTTTTTCCTTATGGTACAGTTGAGATCAAAAGCGACTCCACAAACAAGAGCTTCAAGGTCAATGGACATCGACTTAAGCCATTCCTCACGAACCCTTCTTTAGTGGACGTAGTGGTGGAAGAGACTTCCTTACTCCACCCTACTCTTCCTCCACCATGACTTAGGGAGTTTTTCTTTTCCTATCTCCTTCTTTGCTTTTATTACACTTGTCCGATTCTCTTTGATGATTTAATTGTTTTTAATCTTTTAATTGTGCTACATTGAGGACAATGTGTTGTTTAAGTATGGGGGGGAGTGTTCTTTGGTTTTGCTAGTTTTGTTGGTTTTGTTAATTTGTTAGTTGTGTTAATTTGTTAATGTTGTTAGTTTCGTCGGATTTTCAGTTTAATATTTTGGGTCAATTTCATGTGCACGTACGACTTTGCATGCTTTTCTTTGAATTATAGGATATGTTCAAGAAATGGGTAATTGTTTTGAAAATAAAAGTTCTTGACATTTTGTGACTTGAAATCCTTGATTCTTCTCTACATGTCATGATAGTTTTGAAAGTGATGATTTTACCTTTGTGAGAATTTGAGCCATCCATCATTATAATCATTTGGTGTGTTTTGCCCCATTGATTGCTTGCACAATAGCCTTGGCTTGATTCTTGTTGATGCGTCCTAATTCACATGCATATTTGGAAATGATTAAGGCAATTTTGTTCTTATAAGCTTCTAGCCAAATGGACTTACCTTGAATTAATTCCTTTGATAGCCCTTTTGAGCCTTATTTCCCTTTCCTTGTTTTGAAGCTCACTACAAGCCTTAAGTGAAAAACCATGATATTACCATATCCTTAAGGAATTTTGGAGCTTTGGAATTGTTTTGGGAATAAGTGTGGGGGGTTTTTGTTTCATTGGACAACTTGTTTTGTTGGCTATGCTTCATGATGTATTTTGGGCCATACTTGATGTACATTGTATATTGGTTAAATGTTGGACATGCTGAATGAAATGTTGTTTCTCAAAGGCTAAAGAGTAAAAAAAAAAAAAATTCGAAAAAAAAAATTCAAAAAAAGAAAAAGAAAAACAATAAAGTTGAGTGAATAAGATCTTAAATGGCACAAGAATGATGAAACTCTTGGTTCTACTCTTCATGTTTAATTTTTATCTTTACTTTTTTTTATTTTCTTATTTTTTTTCTTAATATGCACTTATTCCCCTTTGCTCCTCTATTCCTTTGGGATTTAGCCACTTATTCCATATTTCTCCATACCTTGTCCTTGGCCCCATTACAACCTTAAAAGACCTTTTGATCCTCATATGCTTGTGTTTATGGGTTGATTGTCAATTTTAGAATCTTGCCAAGTTTATGTCGTGTTTGCTTTCATGGGTGCTTTGAGGGTAAATAGTAGCCTAGACACTTGAGATATAGAGTGTATATCTTGTGAGGCTTTATCACTTTTCATTCTTGAGCTGATTAACTATTTTGCCATGATTGGGTTGCTTGGATGATTTTCATGAATGTCTTGACTTTTTGGATCTCCTTATGTTAGATGTTACCCATTCCTTTCATTCCTTGATATTCATTGAGAAATATGTGAATGTTTTTGTTTGTCTCCCTTTCATATCCTTGGATTTTGTTCTTTGTTTCATTTTGCCCAGGAGTGCAAAAGGATAAGTATGGGGGGTTTTGATGTGCCATCATTTTCTTCTATTTTCTAAACCCTTTTTGCACCATTTTAATTATTGATTGGTCTTAATTGTCAATTAATTAGGCCGTTTTATTATTTGGGCTCATTTAGCTAATTTGATGTTTTTAATCTAATTTCAGGAATTAATGAAACATTGGGCTTAATCCGGATTTTGGTTGTGGACTTGAAGAGGGCAAATAAAGCAACGCTTACCTTAGTTAATTTCTAATTAGGAAATTTCGCAATTTTATTTTATGTTGTTCAGTGTTTATTTCGTTTTGGGCCAGAGTATTGTAATAGGGCCCAGTGACTTTGAGTGACTCTTTTTAAATAGCTGCCTTGGGATTCGTGCAGGGCATTCTATTCTGCTATGCTATTTTCATTATTCAGAGCTTTGGTTTTAGGTTTTCACGTTTTTCTGTTCCCTTGTTACAGTTTTCGTTCTTAATGCAAATTTCTGTTTTCTGCTTCTAATTACGAGTTCATTCTTGCTTCTTCTTCTACTTTCATTTACGTTTCTGTTCATTTACGTTTCTGTTCATTTACGTTCTTGTTCATTTACGTTTCTGCTTCATGTTTCATTTGCGTTTTCTGTTTGAATCCATGGAAGGCTAGATTTTCTGGTGTTGTTTCCTTTTGAGGACGAAGCCCAACTCTCTTTGAGGTTTCGTTTGTAATGTGGTTTCCTGGCAGTTTTCCCTTCACCAGTTATCCCAATTTCATGAATATTAATCAGTGCACGCTTCGTGTTCGATTAATTGCCTCTAAGCCTAACTTGCTTTCATGCTTAATGGACGAAGGGCTAACTGGTGTATGTGGTGCCTAATCACGTATTGAAAACCCTAAGTTGATTTTTGCTTAGTAAATTGAAGTAGGGTTGGATTAAGTGGTTGACTGTTAAGGACGAATTCTCCATAACCCAGAATAAGAGAGTGGCTTCTGAATCAGAGGAAACAACCCGTTTTTAATATTAGTAGTTTCGTATTCCATTTTATTTGTTCTGCTCTTTAATTACCAAACAACCAAACCCCCCCCCCCCATCGTTACTGTTACTGCAAGTATATTATGAACATTTGGCTTGTCACTGCTCGTTGGGAAACGACCTAGGATCACTTCCTAGTTACTGCATTTTCATGTTTATTTGATTCGGGTATGGCCTCGATCAACCGCCCCCGGCAACTGAAGAAAAGAGGAAGCTTGATCTCCTCGAGGAAAGATTGAGAGCCGTGGAAGGATTTGGGGACTATCCGTTCGCAGACATGACGGATCTTTGCTTAGTACCCGATGTTGTTATTCCCCCGAAGTTCAAAGTGCCGGACTTCGACAAGTATAAAGGGACGACTTGTCCCAAAAACCATCTCAAGATGTACTGCCGCAAGATGGGCGCACACTCTAAGGATGAAAAGCTATTAATACACTTTTTTCAAGATAGCTTGGCCGGAGCCGCGGTAGTGTGGTACACTAATTTGGAAGCTTCCCGTATCCGTACTTGGAAGGATCTGATTACTGCCTTCCTAAGGCAATACCAGTATAATTCCGATATGGCTCCCGATCGCACTCAGCTGCAGAATATGTTCAAGAAAGAGGGGGAAACCTTTAAAGAATACGCACAGCGATGGAGGGACCTGGCAGCACAAGTAGCTCCTCCCATGGTTGGGAGAGAGATGATCACCATGATGGTAGACACTTTGCCAGTGTTCTACTATGAGAAGCTAGTAGGTTACATGCCGTCCAGCTTCGCGGACCTAGTGTTCGCCGGGGAAAGAATCGAGGTAGGGTTGAAAAGAGGAAAGTTCGATTACGTTTCCTCCACAAGTGCAAATGCCAAAAGAATCGGGGCAACGGGGGCAAAAAGGAAGGAAGGAGATGCCCATGCCGTCTCTACAACGCCCGCGTGGGTCAAACCCCCGCAGACACCTCATGGTACCCATCAGTACGCGCAGCATCACCCGAGCTTCTTGGTTCACACCGGGAACGCCTCTAGTTCAGCACCTGTGCAGCCTAAGGCACCCACCCAGAGGGAAGCTCCCCAAGTTCCAACTCCGAACATAACTCGCCCGGCCGGTAATTCCAACACAACAAGGAACTTCCCTCCGAGGCCATTTCAAGAATTCACCCCACTCCCAATGACGTACGAAGACCTCTTTTCGTCCCTCATCACCAACCATTTGGCTGTGGTAACTCCCGAAAAGGTCCTCCAACCCCCTTTCCCAAAGTGGTATGACCCTAACGCAACTTGCAAGTACCATGGGGGTGTCCCGGGGCATTCTGTTGAAAAATGCTTGGCCCTTAAATACAAGGTCCAACATTTAATAGATGTTGGATGGCTGACTTTCCAAGAGGATCGGCCCAATGTGAGAACCAACCCGCTCGCCAATCATGGAGGGGGAGCGGTTAACGCGGTTGAGTCCGATAGGCCGCGCAGGTCTAAACCTTTAAAGGATGTGGCAACCCCTAGGAGGTTTATCTTTGAGGCCCTACAAAAGGGAGGTGTGATTCCTCATAGTGGGCGTAAGGAGGATTCCTGTTTACTGCATTCCGGCGAGCTGCATGACATGGAAACATGTTTGGGAGTAGAGGAATTGTTACAGCAAATGATAGATCAAGGTCGACTGGAAGTTGGCAGTGAAGGAAGAGAAGAGCAGCATATATGCATGCAGTCCACGGATGGAAGCGGTGTTGTGAGGCCCAAACCCTTGGTGAGATACTTCACCAAGGGCACAGCTTCGCAAAAGCCCGGACACCCCTTAGCAGCTAGACCTGTTCCTTTCCCATACCAAAATAGCCACGCAGTACCATGGAGATATACACCTCCGAGGGAGAAGGAAGAAGAAGCCACCGACGTCAGCTCGTTGTCGGCTAAAGTAACAAATATCATGGGACTGAGTGGTGTGACCCGTAGTGGTCGTGTGTTCACGCCTCCGGACCTACCAGTCCGACCCGCGGACGTCAAGGGAAAAGGAAAAGTGGGGGAGGAACAAGATGGCGAAGCACCCCACGCTTCGAATAAAGATATTCCGGCAAAAGGCCTTCCGGAGAAAAAGGATGGTAAAAAGGAGGTGTCGCTAGAGGAAGCCAGCGAGTTCCTCCGTGTAATTCAGCAGAGCGAATTCAAGGTTATCGAACAGCTCAACAAAACCCCGGCCAGGGTCTCGCTGTTGGAGTTACTCATGAGCTCCGAGCCTCATCGGGCTCTGCTAGTGAAGGTTTTGAACGAGGCCCACGTGGCCCAAGATATCTCGGTAGAAGGTTTCGGATGGCTGGTCAATAATATCACTGCCAACAACTATCTCGCCTTCGCCAAAGAAGAAATCCCCGCTGAGGGGAGAGGGCATAATAAGGCTTTGCACGTATCAGTCAAGTGTATGGACCATATCGTAGCCAAAGTGCTCATCGATAATGGTTCTAGTTTAAACGTGATGCCTAAGAGCACTTTGGAGAAATTACCATTCAATGCCTCCCACTTAAAGCCAAGTTCAATGGTGGTTCGTGCCTTCGACGGCACCCGTCGAAGAGGTTAGGGGAGAGATCGATCTCCCAGTACAGATAGGCCCTCACACCTGTCAAGTTACCTTCCAAGTAATGGATATTAACCCCCCCTACAGCTGTCTGTTGGGGCGCCCATGGATCCACTCAGTAGGAGTTGTTCCCTCAACACTCCACCAAAAGTTGAAATTCATAGTGGAAGGGCATCTGGTCATCGTATCAGGCGAGGAAGACATCTTGGTGAGCTGCCCATCCTCTATGCCTTATGTGGAAGCCGCAAAGGAGTCATTAGAAACCGCTTTCCAGTCTTTTGAGGTGGTAAGCATTTCCTCCGTGGACTCCTTCTCTGGGCAAGCTTGTCTATCCGATGCAGCAATAATGATGGCCCGAGTTATGTTGGGGAATGATTACGAACCCGGAATGGGTTTAGGCAAAGACAACGGCGGCATAACTAGCTTGATAAATGCCAAAGGAAATCGTGGGAAGTATGGTTTAGGCTATAAACCCACTCAAGCGGATATAAAGAGAAGCATCACGGGAAGAAAGAGCGGTGGTCAAAGCTCGCGGTTGAGACAAGAAAGTGAAGGAAGCCCACCCTGCCACATAAGTAGAAGCTTTATAAGCGCGGGTCTGGGAGATGAAGGTCAAGTGGTCGCGATATATGAAGATGATGTTCCGAGTACATTGGATTTGGTACGACCATGCCCTCCTGATTTCCAGCTAGGAAATTGGCGAGTGGAGGAACGCCCCGGCGTTTACGCAACGAGCATAATGTAAACCTTTACTGTTTTAAAAGCTCTATAGTTGGGCCTAGGCTTTAGAGTTTTTCCTTTTGTTAAGGCTTTGTGTCTTTTGTTTTTGAATTTATAATACAAGGACCTTTCTTCATCTGTTTCTACGTCTCTACCCATTCTCATTCATTTGCATGTTTACTTCTTGTTCTGAAACGGCAGATCCGATGACGAGTCCCCCGAAGGTACTAATACCTGGGACCCGCTTATCAACTTCGAGCAAGAAACGAATCAAATGAAAGATGAAGGGAACGAGGATGTGGGACTTCCCCCAAAATTAGAAAGGATGGTCGCCCATGAGGACCAAGAAATGAGGCCTCATCAAGAAGAAACAGAACTAGTAGACTTGGGAATTGGCAGTGGAAAAAGGGAAGTAAAGATAGGCACAGGTATTACCGCACCTATCCGTGAAGAATTAATAATCCTGCTAAAAGACTACCAAGACATCTTTGCTTGGTCATACCAAGATATGCCCGGTTTGAGTTCTGACATTGTACAGCACCGATTACCTCTAAATCCCGAGTGTTCCCCGGTAAAGCAGAAACTGAGAAGGATGAAGCCCGAAACATCCTTGAAGATAAAAGAAGAAGTGAAGAAGCAATTTGACGCTGGTTTTCTGGCCGTCGCTCGGTATCCGGAATGGTTTGCTAACATTGTACCGGTCCCTAAGAAAGATGGGAAAGTACGAATGTGTGCGGATTATCGGGACCTGAATCGGGCCAGTCCCAAGGACAATTTTCTTTGCCACACATCGATATCCTCGTGGATAACACGGCCCAATTTCGCTTTATTTTCCTTCATGGACAGTTTCTCCGGTTACAATCAGATAAAGATGGCGCCAGAGGATATGGAAAAGACTACCTTCGTCACCTTGTGGGGGACATTCTGTTACAAGGTGATGTCCTTTGGACTCAAGAATGTCGGGGCAACTTATCAACGGACCATGGTAGCCTTGTTCCATGATATGATGCATCGAGAGATCGAGGTCTACGTGGACGACATAATTGCTAAATCTAAATCCGAGGAAGAACACCTTGTCAACCTGCGGAAGTTATTCGAAAGGCTTAAGAAATATCAATTAAGGTTGAACCCCGCCAAGTGTACCTTTGGGGTCAAATCAGGGAAATTGCTTGGTTTCATCGTGAGCTAGAAAGGGATAGAGGTAGACCTCGAAAAGGTGAAGGCCATCCTTGAGATGCCAGAACCTCGTACTGAGAGGCAAGTCCGAGGCTTCCTGGGACGCTTGAATTATATTGCCAGATTCATATCGCAGCTCACCGCCATTTGTGAGCCGTTGTTCAAACTCTTACGCAAAAACCAAACTGATCGCTGGAATGAGGATTGCCAAGAGGCTTTTGGAAGGATCAAGAAGTGCCTAATGAATCCTCCCGTACTTATGCCACCAGTACCTGGAAGGCCTCTCATCTTGTACATGACAATCTTAGACGAGTCAATGGGGTGTATGCTGGGGCAGCATGACGAATCCGGAAAGAAAGAGCGCGTTGTTTACTACCTAAGTAAGAAGTTCACGACCTGTGAAATGAACTACTCCTTGCTCGAAAGAATGTGTTGTGCTTTAGTATGGGCATCCCATCGCCTAAGGCAGTACATGCTGAGCCATACTACCTGGTTGATATCCAAGATGGACCCGGTTAAGTACATCTTTGAAAAGCCAGCTCTCACGGGACGAATCGCCCGGTGGCAAGTCCTGCTATCCGAGTTTGATATAGTCTACATCACCCAAAAGACGATAAAAGGAAGTGCCTTAGCAGATTATTTGGCTCAACAGCCTCTTAACGACTATCAGCCCATGCATCCTGAATTCCCAGATGAGGACATCATGGCCTTGTTTGAGGAAAAATTGGACGAAGATCGGGACAAATGGACCGTATGGTTTGACGGAGCGTCAAACATTCTAGGCCATGGCGTTGGGGCAGTATTGGTCTCTCCGGACAATCAATGTGTACCTTTCACAGCCAGGCTAGGATTCGACTGCACCAACAACATGGCCGAATATGAAGCATGTGCCCTGGCCGTCCAGGCAGTGATTGACTCCAATGTCAAATTACTCAAGGTGTACGACGACTCAGCGTTGGTAATCCATCAGCTGAGAGGGGAATGGGAAACTAGAGATCCCAAGCTGATACCCTACAAAGCCTATATCAAGGAATTGGCTAAGACCTTTGATGAGATCTCCTTCCATCATGTTCCCTGCGAGGAAAATCAAATGGCGGATGCGCTTGCTACTTTGGCGTCTATGTTCCAGCTAACGCCGCACGGGGATCTACCCTACATTGAATTTTGGTGTCGTGGCAAACCCGCGCATTGTTGCCAAGTAGAAGAGGAACGGGACGGAAAGCCTTGGTATTTCGACATCAAGCGATATGTCGTAAGCAAAGAATACCCGCCAGAGATTGCCGACAATGATAAGAGGGCATTGAGAAGGTTGGCAGCCGGTTTCTTCATGAGTGGAAGTATACTGTATAAGAGAAATCACGACATGACACTCCTGCGGTGTGTGGATGCCAGGGAGGCAAATCATATGATCAAGGAAGTCCATGAAGGCTCGTTTGGAACGCACGCCAATGGGCATGCTATGGCCAGGAAGATCCTAAGAGCAGGTTGAAATTCTGATACTGGGGACAGATGTCGTACAGGATGTCACGACATCACGCTTCAGAACATGCAGATTGTATATGACCGTATGAACAGATTAAACAAGTAAATAACACAAGTGAATTGTTAACCCAGTTCGGTGCAACGTCACCTACATCTGGGGGCTACCAAGCCAGGGAGGAAATCCACTAAAATAGTATTAGTTCGAAGATCTAACAGCCACTGTATACAACCTTCTCACCTAACCACTACCCGTGCAACTTCTACCTAAGAGCCACTCTTAGATAAGAGAACCCCTCTCACTCCCTCTCAATCACTCACCCGTGTTTACAAACAAATCAAAGATACACCAGAGATTGCTCTTTGAACAATAGAGATCAACTCTACACACTCAGGTCCAACACTTGATGTTAGGGTAGCATCAAGGTGGCTCACAAAACACTCAAGTCCCAAAACTCACAAAATAACTCTTCAATCTCGGACTTGGTAGAAAACTCGTGCAGCCTTCATGTTTATATAGCAGTGTGCGTATCTGGACTGCAACAACTTGCGCTGGATAAGATCTATCATTCTCCTGAAGAATCTGCACTTAAAGATCTAAAAGATAAAGTTTGATCTTTTAGTTTTTATCTTTAATCTTTAATCCCTGAACGAACTATTCAAGTTTGTAATTCGAACTTTAATTATCTTTTAATTCGTTCCTAAAGATAGATCGCCTAATCTGTTGCTGACTGCACATTAATCTGTTAAAGGTATAACAGATTTATGTGTCCAGTATTTTTGGGTAGGATGTCCTGGACATTGTATCCGACATCGTGGATCCTGCAGCTTCAATTCTTCATTTGACATTTTATCTTGCCTTGTGCATTGTGTAGCCCGATCTGATTCCTTGACATAATGTTAGACATCATGTGCAGCAACTCCAGCTTTCCTTCATTGTCTAAGTGCTTATGTTTTAACAAAATTTTAGCCAATCTTTTAAAACTCAGTAAAGCTAAGCACTAACACAGGTTATTATTGGCTTACCATGGAAAGTGATTGTTGTGTCCATATGAGGAAATGCCACAAATGTCAAGCGTTCGCAGATAATGTCAATGCCCCACCACATCCTCTGAATGTCATGTCCGCCCCTTGGCCTTTCTCCATGTGGGGAATAGATGTCATCGGGGCCATTGAGCCCAAGGCCTCGAATGGTCATCGCTTCATCCTTGTGGCGATAGATTATTTTACCAAGTGGGTCGAGGCGGCCTCCTATACCAATGTCACGAGAGGTGTGGTGGTCAGGTTCATTAAGAAAGAGATCATCTGCCGATATGGTTTGCCAAGGAAGATTATCACGGACAACGGCACCAACCTGAATAACAAGATGATGGGGGAAATGTGCGAGGAGTTTAAAATCTAGCATCACAATTCCACACCCTACTGGCCAAAGATGAATGGAGCCGTGGAAGCGGCCAATAAGAATATCAAAAAGATTATCCAAAAGATGACCGTGTCATACATAGATTGGCACGAAATGCTCCCATTCGCGTTACACGGTTACCGAACTTCAGTGCGAACGTCAACTGGGGCAACGCCGTTCTCATTGGTATATGGGATGGAGGTTGTGTTACCGTTTGAGGTAGAAGTCCTATCATTAAGGATCTTGGCAGAATCCGGATTAAAGGAATCAGAGTGGGCCCAAACGCGCTATGACCAGCTCAACCTCATTGAGGGTAAGCGCTTAACGGCCATGAGTCATGGGCGCTTATACCAGCAAAGAATGAAGAGTGCATTCGACAAGAAGGTACGCTTGTGCAAGTTCCATGAGGGAGACCTCGTGCTAAAGAAAATGTCCCATGCCGTCAAGGACAATCGAGGAAAATGGGCCCCAAACTACGAAGGGCCTTTTGTTGTGAAAAGGGCTTTTTCCGGAGGAGCCCTGATGCTTACCAACATGGATGGCGAAGAGCTACCTTCGCTTGTGAATTCTGATGTCGTCAAGCGATATTATGCTTAGAATCTGGGGCAATTAAGGATGTCGCTGCATGTTCTTTATCTTTACGTGTTTTCTGGATTTCCCCCAGGGATTCCCCGTCTACTGTATCTCTTGTTACAATCTTTCAAAGAAATGAACGTAGATTCGAGGCTTTAGTCCTCACGTTGGTTTCAAACCTTGCATTAATTTGTGATCACCTGAGCCCTTCCGCTCAGTTCATGGGATGCCCCAAGCGCTTAATTAAAATCGAACCTAAACCAACTTTCGCTCAAATTTGCTGCATTTGAAAACATTCATGCATACGCATACGCATGCATATTGTTGTGGTAAAACAGGGGCAGGATCGTCTTGAGCTACCTTCTGGGGTGGGGACAAAACATGGACAGCAGAAACCAATCAAGGTAAGACAACGACGCGGTCAAGATTGGCCAAACATGGTTGTTTATTACTTGCAGGTACTTAGGAACGGATGCAAGTGGGGATGAGGTCATGACCGACTGATCGTTGCCTTTTCTCTGCGCTAAACAAGCAGAAAACGTCGCTGCAAGGCAGCCTCGTATCCTTTGTATTCGCAGTTTTCTTTTGCTATTTGTTTGTTTTAAAAATAAGTAATCAACGCCTAATTCTAACTTAAGTAAGTTCAAGTTAGGCAAAACGCTAACCCATAAGGAAGGAGGGGACATGGTTAATGTTCCTCTCAAAAAAAAAAAAAAAAAAAAAAAGTGCAGGTTAGCTCGCCTGGGCGAGCTGAGCTCGCCTGGGCGAGCTGAGCTCGCCTGGGCGAGCCACCCCTGCACCAAAATATAAAAGTGACGAAAGGGGGGACGTTTTTGCATTCAAAAACTTCTTTTCCCCCCTTTCAAAAGCCATACCCACGGGATTTACGAGTTTGCAGCCCTAGGGTCATCATTTTTCGCATTTTTTTCCGTTTTGCGCTTTTGTTCATCACCAACAAGTAAGTATTCCATCCCAAAGCTTTCTAGCTTTTCATTGGTGTATTTTGATCTCCTTTTGGTGCTCTAAAATGTGGGAATGTGCTCAAATATGTGGGGCAATTTTGGTTTGTTTTCTAGCTTGATTAGGTTGAATTGGGGGTTTGTATGAGATGGCCCTAGGCCTATAATGCATTTTGAAGCAATGGGACATGCCACATTGTCCCCGTTCTCTTGCTATTGATGCCTAAACGCGCGCCCACCAAGTGTTCGGTGAAATGCCTCAATGGCATTAGCGCGTGATTTTTGTAAGGAAACAACCCATGGGGTAATTTGGTTTGCACATATTTTTGGGACATGCATTCAGTTTTGAAAGGGCTAGAGTAATTGCCCCACATATATCCTAGGCCTAGGAACCAAAGTTTTATGCAAAAGAACACAAGAGGAGGTGCATATTGGGTAAATTTACCCTTTTTGGCCAGCAATCAGCTATGGTTCGGAATTAGGATGAAACACTTACCTGTGCGAGATTGATACACTTTGAGTGATTTTCTTCTATTTTTGTCGAACCCGGTGTTTCCTCTAAATGGTCATTTAGAAACGAAATGCTAAACATCCAAAATCTCATTTGTGGTTATGAGAAAATTTCATCAGCAGATTCTCCTTCCCCGGTAGACACATTGTTTTTTGTCCGAAAAGCATATGTTGATCTGATTAGTTGGAAGTTTTATCTCTTTACTAAAGCACGTTCGCATTTTAGCGAAGAAAACATCGAGACTATTTCTAGTCTCGCAAGTTATCCAGAACTACGTAGGTCTGAGTTCCTCATTGGAGGATACGTAGGAGCAAGAGCCTCGCTTTTGTCGACCACACCACCTTTTGTTACCATGACCCAAGAGCTGGTAGCCTGCGGAGACACCTTACAGTTATCCGCACCTCATCATTCAGTGACCCCAAGTGTGATTGATGAGCAGAGGCCAATGTGGTCATCTGCGTCCTTTCCGGAGATGTCAGCATCTTCCGGTGGAGACTTTTTCAAGTCTCACAAGTTATCTAGAACTACGTAGGTCTGAGTTCCTCATTGGAGGAGACATAGGAGCAAGAGCCTTGCTTTTGTCGACCGCCCCACCGGATCTGTCATACTGACCCTGAGGTCATGTGACATGCGGAGACAAAATTTGGTCATTCCGCACCCCTTTGCCATTTAGACACAGTCGTGTCCGATGGCACGCAGAGACAAAATTTGGTCATTCTGCACCCTTTTGTCATCCAGAGGCGGCGGGCCCGATGACATGTGGAGACAAAATTTGGTCATTCCGCACCCCTTTGCCATTCAGACACAATCGTGTCCGATGGCACGCAGAGACAAAATTTGGTCATTCTGCACCCTTTTGTCATCCAGAGGCGGCGGGCCCGATGACATGCGGAGACAAAATTTGGTCATTCCGCACCCCTTTGCCATTCAGACACAGTCGTGTCCGATGGCACGCAAAGACAAAATTTGGTCATTCTGCACCCTTTTGTCATCCAGAGGTGGCGGGCCCGATGACATGCGGAGACAAAATTTGGTCATTCCGCACCCCTTTGCCATTCAGACACAGTCGTGTCCGATGGCACGCGGAGACAAAATTTGGTCATTCTGCACCCTTTTGTCATCCAAAGGCGGCGGGCCCGATGGCACGCAGAGACAAATTATGGTCATTCTGCACCCTTCGTCAATCGTGGCCGACAAGCCCGTTGACACGCGGAGATTTACATCATCTTCCGCACTTACAAGATCTGTCATACTGACTTTTGAGTCACGCTGACGGGCGGAAATACCCGAGTGGTTATCCGTATAAACATTCTTTTGCTATCTGTAAGACAGAACGCTTGATAGCAGGCAGAGACTGACACCGTCTTCTGCACCTTTTGTTCCCCTGGGAACAACGAGTCATTTGCATGCGCAAATTTTATGGTCACCCGCGACTCTCGTCAATCGAGAGGAACGAAATTAGTGTCTTATCTTTACTTTCCTTTTATCTCCAATAAAAGACAAGTAAAGAGGGGCAACTGTCATACCCTAATTTCGTCCGGGGACCTTTGCTTGATGACATGCGACCTTTGTTTGGTCCTTGTAAGGTGCTTGGCACCCATCATTAGGAAATTTGTGAAATTCCGGGACATGCCGGAAAACAAAAGAAAATATTGATGCACAATCCGTAAGGTTCCGTGACACACCGGAAATCAAATGCAAGCATCGTTGCATAATTAGTGAGGTTCCGTAACATTCCGTAAGTCAAAAAGGGGATGATTATATAATCCGCAAGGTTCCGTAACATTACGGAAAGAAAACAAGTATCGTTACGAAATTCGTAAGTTTCCGTAACTTTACGAAAAAAGAATCACCAAAAAAAAGCAGAGGGGGTGTACTTAGTAAAAATGGGGGTGCAAATAGCAACCAGCCCACTTGGGCCCTCCAGAAGGCTGTTGCTTCTGGAGGAAGCAACCCTGCTCGCCTGGGCGAGCTGGGCGGCAAGCATCTCCCCTATTTTGCTATAAATAGGGGAGGAAGTGAAGTAGAAAAGGGTTCAACCCCTTAGGCACTTCTCTCTCCTTCGAATTTTCTTAGAAAAATTGTTTCCGTGAAGAAAATCTAAGCCGAGGCGCTTCCGAAACGTTTCCATAACGTTTCCGTAAAGAATTTCGCGAAGGTTTCGACTGTTCTTCGACGTTCTTCATTTGTTCTTCATCGTTCTTCGATCTTCAACGTGTAAGTACTTCGAACCAAGCTTTTCGATTCATTCTATGTACCCGTGGTGGTCCACATTGTGTTTCGTGTATTTTAATTCTCGTTTCTATTACTTTTTATACCCCCTTTTGACGTGCTTAAGCCATTTTATTTAAGTCATTTCTCGCTTAACCTAAAAATAAAATAAATTTCCACCGAACGTTTGAATTGTATTATCCGTTAATTTCGGTTAAAATGAATTCCGACCGTTCGGTCGTGCCGTAACCACGTTGGAAATCAAAAAGAGGTAAAATAATAATATAATAACAAAAAATATACCTTTTAGTAAAATAAAGCGGAAAATTAATCGGACGTTTTTCTTTGGGATTTCTCATTCTTAATCGAATTGACTAATAACTAAAGTGAAACTAAGGCTAAAATCAACTCGCCTAGTCAAGCTCGTCCATAAAAATAGGTTTTTGAAGTTTGTCATTTCAATTTCTTACTAAGTAAATGGATCGTTTTCAAGGTCCAACGCCTTAAAATGATCACCTTTTAAGTAAAAAAGAATCACTTGATAAAAAAGAACTACGTAGGTCTGATTTCCTCATCGCAATTGAGGAATACGTAGGAGCAAAGGGAAACACCCTTGTCGACCACAAAAAGAGAAAAATATAAAAAGGGTATAAAGGATATAAAGACATAAAAAGGGAACATAAAAAATCAAAGTCATGTTTGCACATTCGATTAAAGGCTGTCGTCCCTTGGGACGGACGTGTGGGGTGCTAATACCTTCCCCGTGCGTAAATACAACTCCCGAACCTTTCACTTAAAAGTTCGTAGATCACGTCTTTTCCGGTTTTTCCGACGTTTTCCTCAAATAAGCGTTGGTGGCGACTCCGCGCGTATTCCTTTCGTGGAACACGCATCCCGCAAGTCACGCATCGCCCTCCCGCCGAAGGGTAGGTTGCGACACCCACCGTTGTGTAATCCATAAAGTCTCGCAACATTCTGGAAGTCAAAACAAGCATTGTTGCGCGCAATCCGTAAAGTTCTGCAACATTCTAGAAGTCAAAAAGAGCATTGTTGCGTAGTCCGTAAAGTCCCGCAACATTCCAGAGGGCAAAAAGAGTATCGTTGTGTAATCCATAAAGTTCCGTGATGTTTCAAAAACAAATTGATATAAAAACACAAAAGGGGTGTATTTAGTAAAATGGGGCTACAAATAGCAATTATCAAATCTGGCCCAGGCATTTCCTTTCTTAAGGTGGAAGCAACCTAGCTCACGTGGGCGAGCTGGGCGGCAACCACCTCCCCCGTTTTGTTAAAAAATGGCTTTCGGGGCTTCCGCGACTTCTGTAATGCTTTCATAAAATTTCCAAAAACCTTGAGTAAGCATATTTCACTTGATATTGTTGAAAGGGAAGAGGAAAAGGAAGAAAATCAAGTCCTATATGCTTCCGTAAGGTTTCCATAACTTTTTTGTAAATTACGAAAAGGGGGGTGAACTTATCATGATGGGGGTGCAAATAGAAGTTTTCAAATTTTCGAATCTGGGTCCTTCTAGAACATTTTGGAAGCTTGGTTACTTAAGGAGGAACCAACCCAGCTCGCCTGGGCGAGCTGGGCAGCAACCTCCTCCCCCATTTTCCTATAAATAGGCAAATGGAGGTTGTTCCAAAGGGTCCCTAACCCCTATGCTATGCATTTCAGCTGTTTTTGGTGAAAAAGATTGTTTCCATGAAGAAAATCCAAGCCGAGGTGCTTCCGTAACGCTTCCGAGACGTTTCCGTGAGCAAATTCGTGAAGGTTTTTCGCCGTTCTTCATCCGTTCTTCGTTCGTTCTTCATTATTCAACCGGTAAGTTTTCGAATCTGAGACTTTCAATTCATTTCTTGTTTTGTTTGCTTTCATCTTCATCTCGTTCACTTTCGATTTTCTTTTCTTCCGTTTTTTACGAGCTTTAACTGATCGTTTAAGCCGTTATCTCGCCTAATAAATGATGAAATGAATTTCAACCGATCATTTGCGTTGTAATCTCGTTTAATCACTGTTAAAGCAAAATCTAACTGATCGTTCACACTGTAACCACGTTTAAACAAAAAACAAAAACAAAATAATAATAAAATAATCAAAATATCTTTGAATAAAATAATCAAAAAAATCAATCGAACGTTTTTCTTTGGAAGTTTTCTTGAATGAATTGACTAATAACCAAAGTGAAACTAAGGCTAAAATCAACTCACAAATCAGGCTTTGTCCGCAAAAATCACTAAAAAATTGTTTTAAGGTCCAACGCCTTAAACGGTCTTCTTTGCTTTTATCGGTTAACATGGATCGTTCAAAAGCATAAAATCAACATGTAACTTTACCGCTTTTGCAAGAACTACGTAGGTCTGATTTCCTCATCGCAATTGAGGATACGTAGGAGCAAAAGCCCCACTTTTGTCGACCACCCCAAGAGATCGTTAATGGTCGAACGCCTTAACGTTTCTCTCCTTTCAAAAACCAAGAGATCGTTAATGGTCCAATGCCTTAACATTTCTCTCCTTTCCAAAAATCAAAAGATTGTTTAATGGTCCAACGCCTTAAAAGACTTTTGTTCAGTTAAAATCGATCGTGCGGAAAAAGATCAAAACAACTTAACCAACATTTAGTTCTAAAAGAACTACATAGGTCTGATTTCCTTATCGCAATTGAGGATACGTAGGAGCGAGGGAAACACCCTTGTCGACCACAAAAAGATAAAAAAATACAAAAGGCATAAAAAGACATAAAAACATAAAAAAAAAGGGAAAATAAAACAAATTGAAGACATGATATTGCAGATCTGATTAAAGGTTGTTGTCCCTTGTGACGGACACGTGGGGTGCTAATACCTTCCCCGTGCGTAAAAACAACTCCCGAACCTTTCACACTTAAAGTTCGTAGACCACACATTTCCGGTTTTTTCGACGTTTTCCTCGAATAAACGTTGGTGGCAACTCCGCGCATTTTCCTCCAATGGAAGATGCACCCGTGAGCCCTCGTGTCGCCCTCCCGCCGAAGGGTAGGTTGTGACACTATGCTTCAGAGCATTCATCAGGGACAGATCATTTTACTGCAATGTTTATATATGGTGGCACCTCAAAACTCTATCCCTTCAGTAGACCAGTTTAATGAGATGGTAGCCTGGCCTGGGACCCAACCTTCTCTTCACAAGGAAGACGAAGGTCCCACAGCCCAGGTACCTCAGCATATGGAGGATGAGTCATCTGAGGCTACCATCCCAAAGCCATTTTGATGGAAGCTTGCTTGTGGAGCTGCTATGGAGGCTGGATCTTTGAGCTTCAATGAGGTCCTTCAATGGTGATTTTACACTATGGAGATGCAGCGGAAGGCAAAGGAGAAGAGGAGAGGGGAGGCACCATCCACTAGGGAATAAGCCAAGGAAGAAGGAGCTTCACCACCAAGAATTGCCTTGGATAAGAAGCTTGAAGAGGATGCTTTAATGGAGGAAAAGAAAGAGAGAAGGGGGGAGCACGAAATTGAAGGAATAAAAGAGGGAAAGAAGTGGAACTTTGAAGTGTATCTCATAAGACTTTCATTCATCAAAGTTACAACAAGTGTTACACATGCTTCTATTTATAGACTAGGTAGCTTCCTTGAGAAGCTTTCTTAAGAAAACTTCCTTGAGAAGCTTTCTTAAGAAAACTTCCTTGAGAAGCTTCTTTGAGAAAACTTCCTTGAGAAGCTAGAGTTTAGCTACACACACCCATCTAAAAACTAAGCTCACCTCCTTGAGAAGCTTCCTTGAGAAGCTAGAGCTTAGCTACACACCCCTATAATAGCTAAGCTCACCCCCATGACAAAAAAAACATGAAAATACAAAAAAAAATCCTACTACAAAGACTACTCAAAATGCCCTAAAATACAAGGCTAAAACCCTATACTACTAGAATGGCCAAAATACAAGGCCCAAAAGAAGAAAACAACCTATTCTACTATTTACAAAGAAGAGTGGACCCAACCTTGGCTCATGGGCTCAAAAATCTACCCTAAGGTTCATGAGAACCCTAAGGCCTTCTTTATCAACTCTAGCCCAATCCTCTTGGAGCCTCTTACTCATGGCTCTGGTAACTGGTCCTTTCCTAAGGAGGATTGCATCACATTTGATATGGGAGAAGAGGCAGAGGAGACACAGGTGAGACAGGTAGCTGCTGCCATTCCTGAGCGATCCCTTGAGGCTACTTTAGAACCTTCTGCACCAGTGGTAAACCTACCCTCACCTCAGCCTGCAGCAGACCCCTCCACTCCTCTTCTACAGATACCAGAGGACCCGACTACACCAGTCCTAGCTGTGGACACTTCTCCTCCAACTACTCCAGTGCTTCAGTTGACAGATGAGGAGGATGGTCAGACATAGGACACCCAGGACCAGTCACAGGAATTTTGATCCCTGATGATACTTTTTGCTTTTTGATTTATTATTATTTTAATTATGGTCTTACTACAGTAATTCCTTTGTGTTAGTTTTATTTATAAATCGTTGGTTTGCTTATTCTGAAGCATTTTGAACAGTTTAACTTGGTTTTTAATGATATAGCAGTGAAGCACTTTTATTGACTTATGAAAATAGTTGTATGCTTTTATTTTAAATTGAGTGCATGATTGTGATGGAGTTTGTGTTTCTTATCATGAGTTTGAGCAAGTGTGTATGTTAGACAAAGAAAGAACAAGAATGTGAACTTGCAATTAGAATTCTTAGTCAGTATACAAATTGATTGAGAAAGAAAAGCTTGAACCAAAACCGGTGAGAGTGTGAACTTAAACTATGAGTGAACGACTAGCTGTGAGCAATAATCTTTGCATGAATCTCTGAATTTTAGAATGAAATGTATAAACAAGAACATGATGAAGGCCATGATTGTACATAAACAAGCCTTTTGACCAAAAAGCTTACCTTGAATTATAATTATATCCTTTGTACCCCTTTTGAGTTGAATGATATTGTCAAAATTTTGAACCCTGAACTTAAATAATATCTCTTGATACCTTGCTTAGATTCTAGTGTGGAAGCAAAGCTTCATGATGAATCAACAATGATTCAAAGGTGTTTTGATGATAACAATGATGACAACAAAAGATGATGACAAAAGTGATGAACAAAAAGCTCAAGTGAATCAAAGAACATCCATCTCAAGAGAATCAAGAACAAGTCAAGAGTTCAAGAATCAAGAAGAATTCAAGACTCAAGAAGAAAGCCTACAATCAAGAATCAAGATTCAAGATTCAAGATCTCAAGAATCAAGATCAAGATTCAAGATTCAAGACTCAAAATTCAAGAATGAAGACAAGACTCAATCAAGATAAGTATTAAAAAGTTTTTTCAAAACTTTGAATAGCACATGAGTTTTTGACAAAACCTTTACCAAAGAGTTTTTACTCTCTGGTAATCGATTACCATAATGTTGTAATCGATTACCAGTAGCAAAATAAGTTTGAAAATGTTTTAAAACTGAATTTACAACGTTCCAAATATTTTCAAAAGGTTGTAATCGATTACAATGTTTTGGTAATCGATTACCAGTGTCCTTGAATGTTGAAATTCAAATTTAAATATGAAGAGTCACATTGTTTCACTCAAAAGCTTTGTGTAATCGATTACACATATTTGGTAATCGATTACCAGTGTTTGTTTCTGAAAAATCTAAAGATGTAACTCTTCAAAAAGGTTTTGACTTTTTCAAATGGGTTTTAAGTTTTTCTAAAAGTTATAACTCTTCTGAATGGTCTTCTTGACCAGACATGAAGAGTCTATAAAAGCAAGGCTTTGTTTTGCATTTTGAATAAATCATTTTCCAATCTTTCTAACAATCTTATACAATCCTTTACAAGCCTTGAATCTCTTTGAACTTCTTCTTCTTCTTTGTACCAAAAGCTTTCTGAAGTTTTATGGTTTTCTAAACCTTGAAAACTTGTGCTATTCATCCTTTTCATTCTCTTCTCCCTTTGCCAAAAAGAATTCGCCAAGGACTAACCGCCTGAATTCTTTTTGTGTCTCTCTTCTCTCTTTTCCAAAAGAAGGAAGGACTAACCGCCTGAATTCTTTTGTGTCTCCCTTCTCCCTTGTCAAAGAATTCAAAACGACGCAGTCTGAGAATTCTTTTGATTCTTTCCATTCCCTAATACAAAAGCGTTCAAAGGTTTAACCGCCTAAGAATTCTTTTGTATCCCCATTCACAAAGTATCAAAGGTGTAACAGCCTGAGATCTTTATCTTAACACATTGGAGGGTACATCCTTTGTGGTACAAGTAGAGGGTACATCTACTTGGGTTTGACTGAGAACAAGAGAGGGTACATCTCTTGTGGATCAGTTCTAGTGGAGGGTACATCCACTAGGTTCAAAGAGAACAAGGGAGGGTACATCCCTTGTGGATCTTTGCTTGTAAAAGGATTTTTACAAGGTTGAAAGAAATCTCAAGGACCACAGGTCGCTTGGGGACTGGAAGTAGGCACGGGTTTGTGCTGAACCAGTATAAAAATCTTTGTGTGTTTGTTTCCTTCTTCCCTACTCTTTTACTTTCCGCTGTGCATTTAATTTCTGCTTTTACTTTCTGTTAAGATTCTCTTCTACTCCTCTTTCTCTTAACAATTTAGTAAAAGCCTTAAAAGAGTAAAATTTTAATTGGTAAAGTTTTAGGAATAATTAATTCAACCCCCCCCCCCCTTCTTAATTATTCTGAGGCCACTCGATCCAACATCTAGTAGAGAATATGGTTCAAGGAAAATTTACCCCAAATTTGGGGGAGTGGAACTAACTGGGATGCAAAGAAAGAGAGAAAGCATTAGCACACACAACAAATAAGTTGTATGTTAAAAAAAAGAGAAGAAAAGAAAAGAATAAAGTGTGCTGATGTAACAAGGTCAAAAGCAAATGAAAGTAAAAAGCTAGTGAGCAAGCTAAGTGTATTAAAAAGACCATTGGGATAAATCTGGGATTTGTGCTCTCTGAGAATCTAAACCTTTGAATCCTAGAAAAACCAATGAATTTTTGTAGCTAAGCCTCACTACAAGCCTGAGAAAGCCCTTCTGATTCAGTTTATACATTTCTGACTTTATGGCATGAGATGAAATTCAAAGATTGGACCTCTTACTAGTTGTTATTAATGAATAGCTTAAACACTTGTGCTTGAGTAAAATAGTAGTCGTGAGACTGTGGTTTAAGCTACTTTCCTTGATATCTTTCTTATGCCTAACTCCATCTATTTGTTCAGGTTGCATTTCATTCTTCTCTTTGGATAACTGCATACCTTGTGAAAGACAAGTGATGAGGGCATTTTACTCCATTCTCTTATTATGCTATCAGTAACTTTTGTTGCATACACCTTTGTATATAGTCACTGCATGTCATTGTCACTTGAGGACAAGTGAGTTGTTCTTGATTGCTTGAGGACAAGCAAAACTGTAAATTTGGGGGAGTTGTTAGTCGGTGAAAATGACTAACTTTTGTGTATAAAACTTGTATAAATTGTACCAAACTCTCCCAATTTATGGTTATTTTGTAGTTTTATAAGTATTTTTGTTAAGTATAGGTAATAAATACTTAGTATTTTCATTTTGTGTGTTTAATAATCATTTTCTCTCAATTTCAAGTTAATTAGGCAAGCTTTGGAAAGTGTTGTTTTTCACCTTCTCGCTAAGCCAATCTGCTAGCTTAGCAAGCATCCGTTAAGCGCAAGACTCCTGGGCTAAGCGCGAGGAAGACTCAAGAAGAAGATGAGATGTACAGGTTCGCTAAGCGCATCACTTCATCTCACTAAGCGCACCGCTTCAGTTCATTCGTTAAGCGAGAAAGGCGCGCTAAGCCAAAAATCACTAACATGCGCTAAGCGGTCCATACGTGCGCTAAGCGCACGAGCACAAACAAGGCCACCTATTTAAGCCTGAAATCAGATTTTGTGAAGGGAGTTTCGACTGGGATTCAGAGCTTTGCATGTCTAGGGTTTCTAGAGAGAGAAGGGTCAAAGTTCCAGAGAGTTTTGAGAGATTTTGATGTGTGAAGATCTGCAGAGACCAGAGCTTGAAGTAGGAGCCGGTTTGAGAGCTTGAGATGAGTTTGTGAGTGATTGTGAGATCCTAGAGGTGAAGGAGACATCCTCACCACTTGTATTTTTTCAATCTTTCATCTTGTTCTTCTCTTTTTTGTTCAGAAGGCTTCCTGATATGGAAAGCTAAATCCTCTGTTGGATTTTCCCTATAGGTACCTGATGTAAATATATTTATATCTATTCAATGATGTTTTGTGTGTTCTCTGTGCTATCTGCTTTTCATTCCAGTATTCCTTTACCTTGATCACGTCGATGCATGCTTTGTTAGGGTCATTCAACAGTGGAAATTGGTCTGACTCTAAAGTCCTTGATAGTGCAGGGCTGAGTTGTTGTGCTTTCATGAGGAATCGAGGTGCGGTAATTTAGTTGAGTATGTGTGTCTTAATGCAGTCCTGGTTGAGTTTAGTCTTACAAGAGGAATCTGCGGACGATGCTTGATCAGGATTAGGCTAAACTATCATGAGGAATCGGGGTTTAGTATCTCAAGAGACACCATAAGAACACATGAGCATTGTTAGATAGAGAATATCTTTTTAGCATCAAGCACCTATTAGGAAGAACAACGTGTTCTCTACTTGTACCCTCTCTTGTTCTCGGTATAACAATCCCCAAGTAGATGTACCCTCTACTTGTACCACAAAGGATGTACCTTCAATGTGTTGGGACAAAGAATTCTCAGGCAGTTAGTCCTTTGAATCTTTGTAAAAGGGAAACAAAAGATATCTCAGGTGGTTAGTCCTTTGAGATCTTTTGTTTAAGGGGAAGGAAAGAATCAAAAGAATTCTCAAGCGGGGTCCTTTGAATTCTCTCGGAAAGGGAGAAGAAAGACACAAAAGAATTCAGGCGGTTAGTCCTTCGTTCTTTTGGCAACGGGAGAAGAGAATGAAAAAGATGAATAGCACAAGTTTTTGAACAAAGAACTTTTCCTGGAAGAGAATGTGTTAATAAAAAACTTTTAGAAAGATGAAGAGAAAACAAGAATCATAAAATTTTGTAGACAAAGTTGAAAGATATTGAATGATGTTGAAAGAGGATTGAAAGATAGTTTGAAAGATAGATGATTATGATCAATTAATTTTTGTTTCATGCCAAGGTCACATATTTATAATTTCTTGATGACTCAAGTCAAAACTTGTAACTCTTGGCAATTCCTTTAAAACTAATTAATTAAAAAGTTATGACTTTTGAAAGAATCTTCAGAAACAAGTCACTTGAAGAATTGTGACTTTTGGAAATGAATTTTTCGAAAACAGTCACTGGTAATCGATTACCATTAAGGTGTAATCGATTACACATCAACATATGTGACTCTTTATTTTGAATTTTGAAAATCTTAACTTTTTAAAACACTGGCAATCGATTACATGATTATGGTAATCGATTACAGCTTTGTAAATCAGTTTGAAAAACAATGCTGGCTACTGGTAATCGATTACTACCTTCTGGTAATCGATTACCAGAGAATAAAACTCTTTTGTAAAAGATTTTGTGAAAACTTCATGTGCTACTCAATGTTTTGAAAAACTTTTTAGTACTTATCTTGATTGAGTCTTCTTTTGATTCTTGAATCTTGAGTCTTGAATCTTGAATCTTTAATCTTGAATCTTGAAACTTGAAACTTGATTCTTGAATCTTTGCTTGAAACTTTGCTTAACTCTTGGTTCTTTGGCATCACCAAAATAACCTTGGAAGGCATTGCTTCCATGGTCCGCACAATGATGGCCATAATTATTCCACAACGTCCCAGAGCTTCAACGTCATAGTTTCTAACCACATCCATGGTGGATTTCAGCATGCCCATAATGTGTCTTTTTGGCTGATATCTTCATGAAGCTATAGATAGGAGTTGTTTTCTATATCTTTTTATATTTTACCTAATTTACGAATTTGAGAGTACTCTGAGGGGTTTTGAGAGTTTTGAAGTGTGGGCAACACCATGAGGATGGATTGTGATCATTGTTCCTACCTTGTGGTATGTCTACGCTAATTCTTATATGTGTTTATGGTTTTGCTTTGATCATGAGCAAATAGTCACCCTAGTCCGGGAGTTATGATATAAGTGTCCAATTGTACCCTTTTCTCTGTTCTTCATGAAATTTCTCATTGTTTTATGCTAATTAATTATCTTCCTTATTCTTATTGTTTAATTGGGAAATGATCAATCCTATGCTTAATCAAATGTACTTTGGTGATAATTTGCACACATTAGGTAAACCTAAGTAGAGAATGTTTTACACCAAATTGCATGATCAAACTATTTGATAATCTCCAATAGATTAATTAATCCTTAATTAATCATACATGGTATTGATTATATCCTTTTGCTTAAATTGATATGTCCATGATTATTGATATAAGGCAAAAAGCATCATTTGACTTTGATCATAGACTTTGGTTGACTTTGGAAATCGGTAATTAACTATGGAAGAAACTTCATTAGAGTTGGGATTAGGGAAAAATTGGTACTAGTAAATCATAATCCTAGTCGCTTTCAATATCATAAAATCTCTCTTTTACAATAGTTAATTTGATTTTCTTTTGAAAACCAAAAATCACAAAAATACTTAAATTCTCTTTTCAATCATCTCAACTACTTAGTTTAATAATTTTGACTTTTGGGAATACTGCTGAATTTTAAGGTTTGATAACCAAACTTTTAGTTCATTGTCACTATTGCGTAGGATTTATTTATCCTTGCGCAAGCACTCTTTTTACGCATCAATGATCTTGCAAGTGTTATGTGTCATGGAAAATGTGAGAATTGTTTTAGAAGGAAGCCATGCATAGGGAGAGTAGGCCCTTGACTCCCAATTTCCCTCCCCGCCCCTACCCCCGCCCCCGAAACCGACAGGGGTGTATATTTGCATCTCATCCCCGTCCCCGACGAGGTCGGGTTTTCCCCACCCTGCCCTGTCCCCGACATTTTTATAAAATTTTTATTAAAAAATATAATTTTTCATAAAATAAAAATATATAATTTTAAATAAAACATAAAACTCAATTCAACACTAACATAAAATTCAATCTAATAGTTTCATATTTCAATGTGTTATATATATTAATTATTAGTGGGACGGATTTGGGGTCGGGTTCGAGGCAGATATTGAGAATCTCATCCCTAACCCCGAACCTGAATTTTGCTATCGGGAAAAACCCAACCCGGACCCCGACCCCGATCAACTCAAATTTTCCCTGTCAAAATTGGAGTGGGTCCGAGGCGAGCCCCATGGGTTCGGGCCTCGTTGCCATGCCTAAGGGAGAGTGTGTTTTTGCAAAGTGAGAAGAGGTCAAAAAGGACAAAAAAAAGTGAACTTCTTACTTATAAGAAAGAGAGCTAAGCCTTTTTTATTTAAGTTTTTGTACAAAATTCATTAAATTAAAAATTTGTGGACTTTTAACTGAACCATGTAGCTGTTCTGTTGACCATAAAAAATATTTTGTTTTTTTATAATTATTAGATGGTAAAAGTATTTTTTTAAGAGGAAATTAGATTAAAATTTTGAAGTAATTTTAGACCAAACTAATTTTGTCACCGTCTTCTATATATTTTTATGAGTCTCCAATTTTTTCGCGTAATTTTTAGATTTATTAATTATTTACATTCACAGTAATTGTTTTGCATAAAAAGCTTACTAATTAACTGTTGAATCTATTTTTTCAAATAAATATAATATTTGGATTTCTTGCAAATAAAAAAATCTATTAAATAAAGATAGGCTAATCATAATTTTTAATTTTTTTCTTTTGCTTTAAAGCTCTCTGTTTAACTATATGTAGTGTCTCAAGGGTATACCAGTTAATTTGCAAAAAATAAGTGTCTTAATTAATTTCTAGAAAATTCTCATAATTATTGTTAGCTATTTGGAGTGTATTTGTCATTTAAAAATAATTTTAAAACTTTTTAGATATTTTTACTTTATTATGCATTTTTTTTAGGAACGTTACGACTACTTTACCGGTACTCGGGAACCAATCCGAATAAAATATTAAAAATATAAACTAGATACAACTTACTAATACAAATGTATTTGAGGGATCATTTTTAAGATTTTTCACTTGGTTCTTTATGATCAATTATAATATAATTAAGAAAATACACTAATCTTTTGCTGCAGCTCGCCATTTACGGTAAAAAAAAAACGACAACTCTTAGTACACTTAGGATTATTCATACATCCACTTTCTCTTTCATTCCCCTTTACCTCTTTTATCTCTATCTCTCTCTTTTTTCATCGCCTCACCTATCACAGAATGTGATTCACATTCATTACTTTCTCACTCTATTTTTTTTTTTCTTTCTATCTTTTTTCTAATTCCCACTCCAAAACACCCCATAAATCACAACTTATACAAAATGGATTGATTTTTGACCATTTGGATGCACAATTGTGATGTTTCATTTTTTATTGCATGAGAAACTAAAAATATATTTTTTTAAAATTAAAACACTAAAGAAGAAAATTTAAATTTAGGTGAAAAAAATAACAGTAACCTAAATTTGAGGGATAAAAACATATTTAAACATAATAAATAAAAACAAAAAAAAAGATTAAGAGAATAAATAATAAAAAATATAAATAATCATGAAATAAAGAAATGGATCAAGAAAAATCCTTCAATAAATATATTAAGATTATAAAAATAAAGGCTTAAACCTGCTCCCCCTTTACCTCAAATATTTGGAGCTTTGGTTGTGAGTGGAGAAACTTAGAGAAGTAGGAGATGAAACTTTGGTAACCAAACTTGCAAAATATGGTCTTGAAAGTGTTATGTGTGATGAAAAATGAGAGAAGAAAATTTAGAAGGAAGTCATGGAGAGGGAGGGAGAGTGTGTTTCTGCAAAGTAAGAAGAGGTAGAAAAGGGGAAAAAAGTGAATTTGGTACATATAAAAAGAGAATTAAGCCTTTTTATTTAAGTTTTTGTTCAAAATTCATTATATTAAGAATTTGTGAACTTTTAATTAAACCACATGATTTTCGTGCAAGCTGGTCTATTGACCATAAAAATTATTTTAATTTTTTTTATAATTATTAGTTGGTAAAATAATTTTTAATAGTTAATTAGGAGGAAATTAGATTAGACCAAACTAATGTTACCACAATCTTCTATATATTTTTTTGAGTCTCCAAATTTTTTTCGTAATTTTTAGATTTATTGATTATTTATATTTACAGTAATTATTTTGCATAACAAGCTTACTAATTAACTGGTAAATCCATTTTTTTTCAAATAAATATATAATATTTGGAGTTTTTAAAAATAAATAACATATATTAAATTAAAATAGGCTAATCATAATTTTTTAAAATCTGTTTAACTATTTGTCGTGTCTTGAGGGTATATCGGTTAATTTTAAAAAATATCTTAATTAGTTTTTAGAAAATTCTCATAATTATTATTAGCTATTTGGAGTGTATTGCTGATTTAAAAATAATTTTTAAACTGTTTTAGATATTTTTACTATTTTACTCTATTACGTAATATTTTGGGGATATAACATAACGATTATTTTACTGTTACTCGGGCACCAACCTGAATAAAATATGAAAAATAGACTTACTATATTGTAATTTTAAGATTGTCACCTGATTCTCTATGATAAAATACAATATAATTAAGAAAATATTCTAGTACCTAAAAGTAGGGATGATACACAAATTAGTCAGTTAATGGGTGATTATAGGTGTTCCCTTGCTCTAAAATTGCTTTTTCTATGAAGCGTGCATTCAATTCCAGATAAATTAATATTTTAATCCATGATAATCATATTAGTTTTTATAAAATATTTAATTGATTGCTCACAAAAAATAGCAGAAGCTTTTTTTATAAGCAAAAAATTATTATTGAAAATGCTTATATTGTTTGTTTCATAATATAATCTAAGTTTCAATTGAATATTATTTGTTATTGAAAATGTTTCATAATATAATCTATTATTTAAACTTTTAAAAATGCGAGATAGATTCGCTGTAGATCTATCCAAATTCAATAAAATCCAATAAAGATAAGACTGAATTTTTTTTTTTATTCAAACCTGTTATAACACGAACATACTTCGTCAGCCATACCCATTAAAAAACCATGGAATTGAAGGAGGATTTAACTGCAACTTATAATGTAATTTTATCATTTTTCTTACACGATATTAATACCAAATAACATTGAAAGGGATAATTAATTTTTATCAAAAATCATAAATATATATAAGATAAATATTTTTCTGTTAACATAATTTATTTAATATTTAAAATCAGATTCAAATCACTACAAGTCATACAAATCCCTACCACATATCTCCATCATTGTTGGTACGTAATTTTATAAATAAAATAATATAAATACTCTTAGAAATGAATAAAATAATATAAATACTCTTAGAAAAGGGCTCGAGGTGTAATTTGCATAACGTTGGAGGGTCAGTTAGCGCGTGGGTGCAGTAAAAAAAAAAGTTAAATAAATAAATAAAATAAATTAAAGAGGCGTGAGGTGAGTGGCAGGACCAAGAAGAAGAAACAACCTCAAAATCCCTTTCTTGTGTCGATTAGATTACTTTCACACCAGAGTCGTTCGAGTACTTCACCTTCTTTCTCTCTAAGCGCAAAACCTCGTACTGTTTTTGGCGGTTAAGGATGTCGGGGAAAGGAGCGAAGGGGTTGATCACAGGCAAAACCTCCGCCGCCAACAAAGACAAGGACAAGAAGAAACCCATCTCGCGTTCTTCTCGTGCCGGCCTTCAGGTTCTCAGATCTCTCTCTCTTTCTCTTTCTCTTACCTATTCCGATTCATTTTTACCTGTTCGAAAACTCTACACACTCATTCTGTAAATTGTTGTTTTTTAACCCTCGTTGTTGTGGTTGCACAATGTGAACCGGTTTTTTGGGGTCTCTTAGAGATTTAATGTTCCTTTTCGGTAGGATAGTTGAAGTAGCGGGAGAAAAATCAATTTTTTTTTTTTGCTCATCTGAAAGGTTTAATAGGAGCCTTCCACTGAATTAGTGAGTTTGATTAACTTGTTGTAGATTTTACCCTCTCTTTAAAATAGGGTTTTGCGATATACTACCCCTAATATTCTGCCACGGGAATAAAAGGCTATATTTTTTTATTATATTATTAGATTATCAGATTAATTTCTTTATCGTGTATTAATTGACAAACTTTTGAAATGACGTTTAAAAGAGGAACAAAATTTATTTGAAATTTTGGCGGTGTGATTGAATCTTGAATAGACCACTTGTTCCTGTTATTTTGACTTATTTAACAGTCTGTATTGAGTCTTTGTGAATTTGACTGATACATGCCGAAATTTATTGTGATTATGTGACATTATTTTGCTTATAATATATTTGCATATCTAGACTTTCGGATTATTGTATTGAAATTATTTGAACTGCATAGACATGTAAACACGTTTATTGGACCCTAGTAAGATGACTCAAACCCATTTAGACCTGAAAATTTCCACTGTTGATGTTTAGAAGTAGGTCGCAATATTGTTTAAAGAAACATATCCAGAGTCAGGCAATTTGCTTAAACGAGTTTGGTCTGGTGTTTGTTTTCTGATTTTTAGTTAATTGTTTGTTATTATAAATTATAAATTCTTCTTCAGACATCACAGGTGTGGTTCTGTTGTGCAACAGTTAGCATATTCTTCAGGTTGATGGTGATGAGAGATTGTCCTATGTATTTGGTTCTTTTGCCTTTTGGGTGATTGAGGACACTGTTTAGGGAGATCCTTTGGGTTTGGAAATTGAAATCAGTCCCTTCTTGCTAGCCTAGTAGATTGAAGTTAATTACCCTGACTAGTCACTATTGATTTGATATTGATAATCTTATTTATGATGTTTTTACTGTATGACACTGAAGCAGAACCACGTATGTCTAGAGGCCATGCTTCCTAAATTTTCAAAATCACCTTTGTAATTTGTTTTAATGAAATATAAGTGTATAACTTTAATCCCACCAAGCCTTTTATTTTGGCCTAATCATCTTATTCTGATTCCACACAATATGCTAGCATGTATTTTGTGTGAGCTAGTGTAAGCCCGCATGTTCTTCTCTTACATAGCTTCTTCTATATTGTAACTTGCAGTTCCCAGTTGGTCGTATCCACCGGCTTTTGAAGTCAAGGACAACCGCTAATGGTAGAGTTGGGGCCACAGCTGCTGTCTACTCTGCTGCTATCTTGGAGTATCTCACTGCTGAAGTATTGGAGCTGGCAGGGAATGCTAGCAAGGATCTCAAGGTCAAACGTATTACTCCCCGGCATTTACAACTAGCAATCCGCGGGGATGAAGAGTTGGATACCCTGATAAAAGGAACAATTGCTGGAGGAGGAGTGATTCCTCACATTCACAAGTCTCTTATCAACAAGTCTTCCAAGGAGTAGATTACTAGTGAATAATAGCTTGCTTGATGGAAAATTTCTCTCTACTAATTGTGTAATTTTTGCATGGCACTTGAAAAACAAAGTAGGGCCTTTTATTTATGACTTTGTTGCCTGTTGTTGATCATGGATATAATATTTAGTCTTTCTCTTTGTTAATTTATTATGTCTCTATCACTGAAAATCTTAATTGAGGATAGTTCAATCTGATGATTTGAAATATGGTTTGATTCAACCTGTTTTTTGCATTGCATTTGATGATACTTATAATTGAATTCCTTTCCCAATCATGCTAGTAGGGCTTGTGCATGTTTAAAGGTTGATTTTTCTTATTATCGTCACCCTATAGGAGACTGTATTTGGCAAGCATTAAACTCATTGGAATAGTTTTGATATAAAGCATTTAATCTTTATATGACAATGACAGTGATGATAACATTGTAGTGATTGCTGTTGGCACGTCCTCTATGATTGCGGTAGGCAAAGTGCCGATATGGAACTGCTTTTGTTGATATAATAACAGCGTCGCGGTGCAGCAAAGTTGTTACGATATGGGACTACTTTTGTTGGTTGTGATGATAGTCATATTGATGGTTTGAATTATGGTAGACTTAACCATAGATTTATTTTTGTTTAATTTAAATTTTTGTGATGCAAGTTTAGTAGATGCTGGTAGCAATTTTGGCGAAGCAATTAGGGTGGTTACATTCATTATTCACCTTATTGCGGGCAATAATTTTGATTTTTAATTTTTCATCACTTAATATAATAAATAAATTAGTTTATCTGTTCATAGAGTTGCGGTGCTGACTATTTGTCAATTCTAAATACAAATCAGTTAATTTAATTTGTCAAACCAGTCTATATATACAGCCAAATTGTGAATATTTTGCTTAAGCCTTCTTAACGAGCACACCTTTTCATCAAATAAGGGATGAGTTTGTTGAAACTTAAATAATTTTAAAATAAGTGTTTTTTTTATATAAGTGTATTTTTAAGTAGATAAGATTTGTTTTTTAAAATAAGTGAAAAACTATTATTTTTTAAGTATAAGTGATTTAGACAAACATACTAAAAAAATAAAAAATTACTTATTTTATTAAAATAAATACTGATTTTAATAAATAAATCGGTCCTAAAATTCGATAGTTTGCATTCTTTTCTCTAATTTTCACATAACCCTAAACTTGTTGGATTCACACACGGCTACAACATCAATATGGAAGCTCAGAAACAACATTATCTTTAACAATCACCCTTTTGTCATCTCCAAGCTGGTGGATAATACAATTTTCCTCTCTTGGTCCTGGATGAGGGGGTGGGAAAAGGATTTTAGTGTTCCTTTTCACCAATGGTCATCATCTATGGCTTTAGCTTTTAAGTAGTGTTTGTGATGTTGGGAGGGGATGTATTGTTTTTGTTGGGGTGTTAGATACTTTTAATTGCTTTCTGACTCAGGAGACCCTACCTCCTGAGGTTTCTTGTAGTACCTCTGGTACTATGTATCTTTTATTATCTAATTAATATATTTTGGCCATTCAAAAAAAAAAAAAAACACGCGGCCAATAACATGTAATATATCAAAAGGCAGGCAAGAAAATAAAGAATGGTCAAATAACAGTGTAGAAGCCAGACAAGGACTCTCATCCCCCCCTCATCTTCACCAAGTTTTACTTCTTACCTTATAAAAGTTTTCATTTGATCTTTTTAAGCATGTTTTCAATTATCCTTTTTCAACTACTTTTTCAGTTTTTGATGAAATTTTCATTTCCTTTTCTTCATATTTTTTTTGTTCAATGTATTTTTATTCAAAAATCCAACTGTCCTCGAAATGTTTATTCTGAAAGATCTTTTTTTACAATACCTCCTCTTCCAATTGCTTTTTTTTTAAAAAAAAAAAATTAGACATAGTTTCTAAGATGCATATTCCATTTGAATGATGTTCTTCATCAAAACCTGTCTATTCTGTGAAGGTTTAGGTATCTGGGAAAATCTTAAGATCTTGCATGCATGCTCAACTGTAAGATTTGACGCTAGCTCAGACATTTTCACCAGTGGGAATTCCAACTTCAAGAGCACAATGATCACAACATGGAGGACATCAAAGATTCTCTTGGTTTTTTATAGCAAACTCTTAAGACGCTCTCTGATTTCTTTGTGATGTCCAAATATTGCCCTACAACACTTTATTTAATGAAGTCTCACATTTGGTCATCTCCTTTCATTGCATTTTCATTTTATTGTCTATTGATATTGATTGATAGAAAAAGGAAGAAAACATCAAGATTTGATGCAACAACCAAGGGAGTATTTCTACATCTTATAAGTATCTTTGCATTTTTCGTATACTGTGCTTTACTTCTGTCTAAGCTTTTTGGATCTGATAGTTGTCTTTGATGCGCGTGCTCTGATATCCCTTAAAGTCCAAAGAACAGTAATTTTTTCCTAACTTAACTTTGATATTAAGAATAAAAAAATTATTGAAATTAACACCTCAATTAAATTAAGGATATTTTAGAAAAGTAATATTAAATAAGATAAAAATAATTAAAAGTTTCTTACATTTGAAATATAAAATAGGTGTTTTTTTTGTTATATTTGAGACTAGAGAAAATATATTTGTCTGTTGAGAAAAATTGTTTCTCCTATGTCATCAAATCATTGATCATTAAAGTTTGTCATCAAAAATTTTGACGGAAATAAAGGTTTTATATTTGAATGAAACTATGTTTTTTGTGGAGAAAATTATAAAAAACAGAGGAGAGAAGAGAGACAATACGTATGCGGAGGAAATAGAATTATTATATTCTAAATCAAATTATTCTCAGCAATGATACAATAAATAATAAAAGATAAACTAATTAGATAATAAAATATTAACAAAACATAATATTAAAACTAACTTGTTTCTTAAATATAGGAACTACTTATCGACTAGGCTAATCCATTAAAACTAACTTACTCCTAAAATATAGGAAACCAACTTATTTACTAAATCCTATTTTAAATTGAAAAATAAAATATTATGCAATTACAAAAGTATATCTTCAACACTCCTCCTTGCTTTTGGAACTGCAAACTTCAATTCTTTGCCTTAAGAGTTCAAGTTTATTGATAGGTAGTGACTTTGTAAACAAGTCAACCAATTGATCTTTAGACTTGCAATAAATTAAGTTCACTTCTCCACTTTGTTGCATCTTTATCAAATAATAGAACTTGATGTTGAAATGTTTAGTCTTCCCATGACACATGGAATTGTTTGCAATAGCAATGGCTACTTGATTGTCAACAAAAATTCCAGTTTTGTTCTTTTGAGCAAATAGAATGTTTGGCCTTGTTGTAGTGAGATACATTAGACATCCAATCAAGCTCCTATAATATCCTTCATCAATGTTATCAACACCTTCTTCCTTGCTAAACTTGTCATTTTGATTCATTGGTGTGCTAACAGATTTGTATTCCTCCATTTGAAACTTCTTCAAATTTTCTTTTGCATATTTCCTTTTTTTCATGTTTAGCATTCTTTCAAGATGGCAATGACCAAGTCTCTTGTGCCAGAGTTCCTGGGTGTGACTTGAGTGAAATAGGTTGTATGCTCCTCCTCTACTGGATCAAATGAGAAGCTTTTACCTTTCATTTTAATCCTTAGAACTTCCCGGCGAACAATGTCATAGATAAAGCAATGTTGATGTTCAAAGGAAACTTTAAATTCCTTTTTAATCAACTGACCTACACTTAGTAAGTTTTGGTCAATGTTAGGTACATAAAGAACATTTGATATTAATTTGGTACCTGAACACGTTGAAATTGCAATAGTTCCTTTTCCTTTTACAGAAATATAGCCACCATTCCCAATTCTGACCTTTGAGACATTAGTTGGCTTCAAATCCTTGAATAGAGTCTTATCATATGTCATGTGGTTCTTACAACCACTATCAATCAACCAACATGTAGAACTACTCTTCATCGAATAGCATGTTGCAGCAAAAAATATAATCTTCTTCGTCTTGCTCAACAACTTGAGCATCGGCTTCTTGCTGCTGAAATTTGCTTTTACAAATTATAGCTTCATGTCCAAGCTGATTGCACTTGCTGCACTTTGCGTTTGGCCGTTTCCAACATTTGTATGGTGGGTGACCCAATTTTCTGCAATGCTGACAAGGTGGATAATTTTTCTTTTTATCCTTACCTTTGTTTTGGTTGTTTGCACTATTTTCGCTGCTTGCTGGCTGATTCTTCTTGAAAAAAATTCTTTTTGCTTTCATCAACTTTATGATGTTTGGCGGCCAAAGCACCTTCAACAACACGATCTTGCCTCATCAACCTTCACTGCTCTTGAGCTTGCAAGGCATGTAGCACTTCTGCCAATGTGATATTCGACAGATCCTTTGTGTTCTCCAATGAAGCTATAGATGCTTCATACCTCTCCGGCACCGTTACCAAAATTTTCTCTACAATTCTCGAATCAGCAAAATCACTTCCAACAACTTTATCTTGTTGGCAATACCCAACAATTTGTTTGAGTATTCTTTGATTGTCTCTGACTTTTCCATCCTTTGAAGCTCAAATTTCCTCCTTAAATTCAGCACTTGCATGCTTCGTATTCTATCATCTCCAGCATATTCCTCTTTCAGATAATCCCAAATTGCTTTGGGTGATTTAAGAGTCATGATTTTGGTGAATATCATTTGTGAAACACCAGTGAACAAACATGACCTCGCCTTTGCCTTCTTCATCTTTCTTTCCTTGTGATTTTTAATTTGGGCAATGGTGGGATTTTCAAGCAGCGAATATATTTCATAATCCTTTTCCATAGCATCCCACAAATCCAAAGACTCCATGTAGGATTGCATTTTCACTTCCCAAAGATCATAATTCTCTCCATCAAAGATTGGAAGAGTTATGTGGGAAAAACTTGCTTCAACTTCTATGGTATAGGTCCCGTAAGAATAAGGCTCTCGATACCAATTGTTGGTTTTGTGGAGGAAATTATAAAAAACAGAGTAAAGAAGAGAGACAATAAGTATGCAGAGGAAATAAAATTATTCTATTCTAAATCAAATTGTTCTCATCAGCGATACAATAAATAGCAAAAGATAAACTAATTATTTAACAAGATATTAGCAAAACAGAATATTAAAACTAACTTACTCCTTAAAAATAGGAGCCACTTATTGACTAGGCTAATCCATTAAAACTGACTTACTCCTAAAATATAGGAAACCAACGTATTTACTAAATCCTATTTTAAAAACTGAAAAATAAAATATTATGCAGTTACAAAAGTATATCTTCAACAAACTATCTTAAGAGAATTAACAAAATGATCTGGTGTACAAAATTAGATGAGACTTGAAGAGCAAGATGGTGAGAAATTTAGTCTTAAGCATCGAACTATGGAGCCTTACAAGGATCGTATGAAGATTGTTTGATGGGATAATTTCCTAAATGCATATGCTATCGCTCTATCGAAAACATAAACAAGGTCGTGATGTATAAACTAGTTTTTGATTTCCTTTCTAACAGTGGTGAATGGACAAATGTTCTGAGGGCAAAGATGTATATCAAAGGGCTCCTTTAGAACTCAATATGTCTCCTCAACAATATGGCTCAGCAAAGAAGAGTTGTTAATGAAGTCCATCTAAATACCAATTGTCTGCTTGGTGATGAAAGTCCATCAACTTTTGGAGAGAGATAATCTTCACACCATAGTTAATCTCTTCATCCATCAGAATTCTTGGATGATCCTTGAAGCTTTCTGCCAAATGATTCCTCTAGTTGTCAATGAAATTGAGGACATGGTCATTCCATTACAACCTTCCCAGGATAGGCTGATCTAAAACAAATCAATTTCTAGTATTTTGATTCTCAAAGATGCATAGTCTTTTATACATCATCCGCCCTCAACTCAGCTTTCTTTCAAACACATTGGCACCTTCAAATCTGCCTTCAGCTTCATTCCTGGATGGCGCATCATGCAGCAAAAACTGCTAACTGATGATAGATTTTGGGAAAAAAAGTGTTGGATCAAGTGGCCTCAGAATAATTAAGAAGAGGGCTTGAATTAATTATGAATGTGTCTTGAAAAATTAAAAAAACTATCCTTCTTAATGTTACTAGATTCAATTAGGATTTTACTACTAAGTTAAGAAAGTAAAGAACAGAAATAGAAACTTAACCAAAAGTAAAAGCGATAATTAAAAGTACACAACGAAAATTAAAGAGTGTAGGGAAGAAGAAGACAAACATAAGATTTATACTGGTTCGGCCACAAATCGTGCCTACATCCAGTCTCCAAACAACCTGCGGTTCTTGAGATTTCTTTCAACCTTGTAAAATCCTTTACAAGCCAAAGATCCACAAGGGATGTACCCTTCCTTGTTCTCTTTGATAAACCAAGTGGATGTACCCTCCACTTGAACTGATCCACAAGAGATGTACCCTCTCTTGTTCTCAGTATAACAATCCCCAAGTAGATGTACTCTCTACTTGTACCACAAAGGATGTACCCTCCAATGTGTTGGGACAAAGAATTCTCAGGCGGTTAGTCCTTTGAATCTTTGTAAGGGGAATATCTCAGGCGGTTAGTCCTTTGAAATCTTTTGCTTAAGGGGAAGGGAAGAATCAAAAGAATTCTTAGGCGGTTAGTCCTTTGAATCTTTTGTAAGGGAGAAGAGAGACACAAAAGAATTCAGGCGGTTAGTCCTTTGTTCTTTTGGCAAAGGGAGAAGAGAATGAAAAAGATGAATAGCACAAGTTTTTGAACAAAGTACTTTTCTTGGAAGAGAAAGTGTTGAACAAAAACTTTTAGAAAGATGAAGAGAAATAATTCAGAAAGATTTGTTGAAAGAGATGAAAGAAGATATTGAAAGATAGATTGAAAGATAGATGATTCAAAGATGATTGATTATAAAGATGTTGAAGGATGATAGAAAGACTCATTGTCATGGTCACATATTTATAATCTTTTGATGACTCAAGTCAAATTTTGTGACTCTTGGCAATTTCTTTAAAACTAGTCACTTAAAAAGTTGTGACTTTTGAAATAATCTTTAGAAACAAGTCACTTGAAGAATTGTGACTTTTGGAAATGTATTTTTCGAAATCAGTCACTGGTAATCGATTACCATTAATGTGTAATCGATTACACATCAACAAATGAGACTTTTCATTTTAAATTTTGAAAATTAAAACGTTTAGAAGCTCTGGTAATCGATTACAAGTACTGTGTAATCGATTACACAAGTTTAAAATGATTTAAAACTGTTTAAACACAAGTTGCAACTCTTGAAATTTGAAATCTTAACGTTTTAAAACACTGGTAATCGATTACTGATTACCAGAGAGTAAAATTCTTTGGTAATGATTTTGTGAAAACTTCTTGTGCTACTCAATGTTTTGAAAAACTTTTTTTAGTACTTATCTTGATTGAGTTTTCTCTTGATTCTTGAATCTTGAGTCTTAAATCTTGATCTTGATTATCCTTAAATCTTGATTCTTGAAACTTGATTCTTGAATCTTGAATCTTAATTCTTGAGAACTTGATTCTTGAATCTTTGGAATTTGTTCGACTCTTGATAACCTTCGAAGACATTGCTTCCACAAAAAGGTTGTTACACATTCTCTATGTGCAATCTCTGTGAAAATGCCTATGGAACCTCTGATCGCCTAATCCTCCATTGCCTTTTTTTCTGAAAATATATGGACTTGGATTCAAAGCCTGTTTAATCTTCTACTTAACAAAAACTCCATTCAGGAGCTTCTTTTTTCGATTCAAACAGGTAGGTCAAAGCATATGCATGAATAGCCCTGGCAGTAGTCATTTTCTCATTATGGACTATTTGGCATTGTAGAAATAGTAGACGTTTCAGCAACAAAGCTATATTTGTTCAGTCCTCTATATCTTTTATTATCGGTAAGACCAGGATCTCGGGGAATGCCTCATCAGCTTGTATGAACTCTTCAATGTTTGAATTTGTTATTAGAAAGATGCTAGGAATCAATTATCATCCTGTGAAAGCGGAGCACATATCCCCGTCTTCTGGAACTCTCCTTTAAGAAGATGGGTTAATTGCAACACAAATGGCTCGCCCAGGTATCGCGGGCTGTGGTGGAATTTTCAAAGATCATTCATCTGCTTTTCTTGGTTGCTTTTCTCATAATTTGGGAATAAAAAAAATCTTCTTTTGCTAAGCTATAATGGGAGCCATATTAGCTATGAAGATAGCTCATAAAAAGGGTTGGAGAAGTCTGTGGCTTGAATGTGACTCTACTTTGGTGGTGCAATCGTTCAAGATCGTCTAGTGCCTAGAGCAATAAAAAATAGGTGTAATTGTATGGAATTAACAATATATATATGACTTTGTGGTATGACACATTTATAGAGAGAAAAATACTTGTGCAGATTTGCTTGCCTCTAGAGTCTCTATTTATAATGGGATTCTGTCCCTCAATTTATAGCTTCAGATTTCAATAGAAATAGATATAGTTTGTATTTCAATAGAAATAGATATAGTTTTACAAACTATAGATTCAAATAGTTTGGTTTCTCATGGGGTTAGGTTCAAACCCGCATGCTTTTTGTTACCATTTGTTTTTATTTTTTAATGATATTTCCTAACATGTTGCTTTTGCGGATTTGCGTTAAGGGTGTCAACCTGATTAGAATGTTTAATGCTGATCTTTTGATGTAGTTAGCAGTTTTGGTAAAAAAAAAAAAACTCATATGTACACCTAGGACCGAGCTTCAGTACAAAAAATATGAAAGACAAGAGGAAGAACTAAATGGAGCAGTATCATGACATTAAAAAAAAAAAAAGAAAAAAAAAACTGACATAAAATTGCCCAATGCATAAAGCAAGTGCGCAAGACAATTACTCCATGTATTAAGGTTGTGTTTGTATTTTTTTTTTTTGAAACCCATATCTTTTACACTATAGTTTAATTCAAAAATGTCTCTTCTATTTTTATTATTTAAATTAAACACACCCTAATTTAAATATTCCTCCAATTCTAGAACCCCAAGTCACAACATTCATCTTCTCCAAATTCTATATAAAAGAGGATAATGATCTTGCTACATATCAAAAAAGCTAAGAAACATTATTCCTTTGTTCATTTCTAAGTTTCATTATTAGTTCTTGCACCTTTTGTGCAGTTTTAGAGAATACTTTCAGTTATCATGGAGTATTTATTGTCTATCTCCTAATAACATCAATTTTTTCTTTAAAGTGAGGCTAAAGAGGTTTCTTGAAGAAAGAATACATTAGTTTAGAAAATAGAGACTTGTGAAAAGAATAGTAGAATGTGAGAAAACTATTTTTATTCTTAGTCTATATATAGTGAAAAATTCTAATCTATAATATTTGGATGTACTAATATTGTTCCACATAGTTTGAAAATGAAATATGATAAATCTATTGCATGATTTTCTTCTTTCTATTCTTAAGCTTCAATATTACTATTTTGGGGTCAATGTTGAGAAAAAATTCATGTCTCACATAATTTGAATATAGTGTAAAATAAAGTATATAAATTATGGTCATTTTTATTTTATAAGTTAGTTTTGTAGGATTGAATTAGACTTAAATCTATACTTTGATGATATCAAAATTTATTCTAGATTATTAAAAGGTTTTTGTAGGATTGAATTATTACCAAACCCACATTCTAAAAGTAGACTTTATTTTTTATTTGTATTTTTTAACTTTAACTAACATTCAAAGACATTGTCTGCTACAACCCAAAAAAAAAAAAAGACATCCTCTGAAACATTAGACGATACCTTTAAATTACCTCACTATCTTATTGTCTTATTTAAAAAAATTCTCTTAAACGCTTACTTTTAAAAACAATTCTTTTCTTTTGCAAAGATGTTTTAAAATATAATTCAACATTTCCTTGGCGTTTTATTACGTGATTTCTAGAAAATATGATAACAGTGTGTTTAGGATGATGTGGCAAATATGAGAAGACAAAAGAAGGCCAGGAAAGAGGAGTTGTTGATAAAAGAAATAAAAAAAAATGAGTGAAGTTATTAAAAAGAACTTCTATCTAAATGACACTACTTAAATTAATGGAAAAAAGACTTTTATGGTTGCAGTGATTACCGATTAGTATACCTTCCAAATCCCAAAAAAAAGGGAATGTCATGAAACCGGAGAATTTCTATATCAATTCGATGGTTGGCACCGTACAGGACACAGGTGCACGTTCATTAGAAACCAGAGTATTTCTATTTCAATTCAATGGCTTTTTCTGTCTAATAGCTCATAATCATTGTAAAGACTCATACATGTTCAAAATGGGAAAGAATTGTAAATGTATCAGACAAATCCCGAATAGAATTGTAATTACAATTCACTACCACAGAGCAATAGATTGCTGAGAACCCCGGCAGTCCAAAGCTCTTGCACAAGTCCTTGACTAAATTAATTAAATTTAATAACAAACAAAATCTATCCCAACAAGACCTACCCCTCATCCCCTTACACCACCTCAACAGCTACCACCTAATGCTGACCCAAAAATACGTAAAACTGCTTTGTTTAGAGGGGCGAAATCCTTGGAACTTCAACTGGGAACTTGTGGATCTCATCCATCCAAGGATTCTTCTCCTTGGCAGGGTTGATGGTCCTGAGAGCCTTCCACACTGCACTGTTGCACTTGAATCCGGAACCGAATGCTATCTGCCATGTTCTGTCACCCTTCCTGATCCTCCCTTTGGCTTCTGTGTAAGCCAATTCATACCAAAGGGAACTGCTGGAGGTGTTTCCGAAACGGTAAAGCGTCATCCTTGATGGCTCCATATGCCAAGTGGACAGCTGCAAGTTCTTCTCCAGTTCATCCAACACGGCTCTGCCTCCAGCATGGATGCAAAAGTGCTCAAAAGCCAGTTTGAAGTCTGGAATGTAAGGCTTGATCTTCATCTTGAAAAGCTTCTTCCCAACCAATGTGGCGAAGAACAGGAGCTGTTCAGACATTGGAAGGACAAGAGGCCCCAATGTGGTGATGTTGGTTTTCAAAGCATCGCCAGCAACTGCCATCAAATCTTTTGACAAAGTGACACCAATCTTGCCATTGGAATCTTCCTCTTGGACAACGCAGCCAAAGCACTTGTCATCAGAACCCTTATTAGTGCGAACGGTGTCAACCAGCTGGTATTTTGATCTTCTCCTATCAGAGCCTTTGTTTGAAAGCAGAATGGCAGCCCCTCCCATACGGAACAAACAATTGGAAACAAGCTTCGATCGGTCATTCCCAGAGTACCAATTCAAAGTGATGTTCTCAGTGCTAACAACCAATGCATAGGAATTGGGGTGGACTTGGAGAAGGTCCTTAGCAAGATCAATCGAAATGAGACCTGCACTGCATCCCATCCCACCAAGGTTGAGACTCTTTATGTTCCCTCTAAGTTTATAATGATTGATAATCATTGCCGAAAGCGATGGCGTGGGGCAAAAGAGGCTGCAATTCACAATCAGAATTCCAATGTCCTTAGGCTTCACAGAAGTCTTAGCAAACAGCTCATCAATTGCACCAAACATAACAGCCTCAGCCTCTTTTCTTGCCTCTTTCATTGAAGGGTTGGGAGGATCATTGAGAACAGCCTCTGGAAAGTAAGTGCTTTCACCAAGGCCAGCCCTCTCCAGAATCTTCCGCTGGAATTCAAGAGTTTCCTCTGTGAAAAAACCACTCTTCCGGGACTGGTCCATGAATATCTTCTTCGAGCATTTGCGAGCTTCTTCTGGCTTGTAACATGAGAAATTGACAAGGTACACGGGCCGTGGACGAGTCATAATGTATAGGGTAGACAAAAATACAATGAGAGTGGAACAAACAATAACGGATATCAAATTGTACTGTAGATTCTCCCAAATGACATGGAGATCTTCAAGGGAGAAGCTCGAGAGCTGTGCAGCAATGAGCACCACCAGAGGGGAAAGAAAGAGGTACATGCCATGTGTTATGAGGTAATGATAACCAAGCTTCACATATTTCAATTTCACGGACTTCTTGAAATCTGGAAGGTTCCGCGATGATGGTGGCATCAACGGTGTGTCTGGTTTTGTCTCTGCCATTTTTTCCTGTTCAAAATTTGATTTGAATATATTTAGCTTACATAACTTGATAGTTGAGACGATCAAAATGAGCATTTATGCATAGATACAGCTGAATCAATTTCGTAGCTTACAATCATACAATGCAATCAAGCCCCTGAAATAAGATATGTTTGGATTGAAGTTTGGAAACTACTTTAGTGAATTCCAATTTCCAATGCACAATTACAAATTTCAATACACCCAATGAAGAAGGAAAAAATTGTTGCTTCGAGAGTAAAAGTACTTTTGGGTTATCTCAACTTTAATCCAAAATACACATAACCCTTCTCCAGTAACAATTTTTGCTTGAAAATATGGTCAAAAAAGGGTTGCTTTCCATAATTTATGATAACATTAAATGAGCATTTATGCACATAGATTGAGAGGTGAAACAGTTTTATAACTTAACAATGATATGACACAATAAAGTCTCTCTGGTAACAATTTCATTGCTTTCACCAAAGTCAACGAAATTGAAAAGGACAAAGTTATCAAACATCCTTGGATAATTAACTAAGTTGTTTCTATGGCAGACCAAGGCGTAAATCCAGATCTTAATTTCATATCAAAAAATGGGGAACTGTTTTATTAAAAATAAAAAAAATTCATTTGCATCAATCAATCGATATCTCCAAAGTGTCACGACAACATTTCAGCTAGATATAAAATAAATAAAACAAATAAGAAACAGATCAATCTAGCAGTGAAACAAAAATGTACCTTGAAAGGCCAAAGACTCCAGAGAACGCAGCAATGTGGGCCGTGAAACGCAAAGAGACGCGGATTAGAGAGAGAAAGAGTTAAATAGATTTGAAGCAGTGGTTTAAAATGACGAAAGTAAAATGGAGTTAAATCTGTTGGTTAAGAGAGAGAGTGTGGCGAAATGGAAGGAGATATATATATATATATTTTTGGGGGGGGGGGCGCGGTGATAAAATGGAAGGAGAGTTAGTAAAGAAGTTGCATTATAGGATTATGATCTAATTATAACGTAAAATATATATGTAGGGAGGCACTAACTAGAAAGAAGGGTGGGAGGGAAGTAAGTTCGAAAGAACGAACGTTGAGGCAAAAACGGCATTGAGAACGCGTAGTGATTCATTCATTCGCATTATTTTTTTCAAGGGCGGCGCAGTCCAACTTTGACCGTTCGCATCACAGCCGGTCACTGGCGTTACATCCAACGGTTGTTATTGTTTGTCCTGCTGCCTCCGTCCACCCTACTGTTCCAGTCTGTCCTACTCCCCCCTTCTGTAATTTTTGTTTTAATATCGGTACGAAATACTCCTAACACTAATAACTAATATTTGTTGACAATTATTAACACATATATGGTAATATTTTTTAAATATAATTTATTTCATATTTAATGTTAGGATTTGTATCGTTATTTATTTAGTTAACAACTGTTAATTATTTTTTTAAGAAAAAGAATATTTCTATTCGGTTATATACTAGATATGACCTATGAGATGCACGGTGAATTATGAGAATATAAATTTATTATATATATATATATATATATATATATATATAATTTTAATGATAACATTATGACACATAAAAATTAATAGATTATCTTTGAAATTGGTTATAAAAATAAATTATACTTATGTTATTAAAATACATGTTCCACGCCAAAATTCGTATTGATTTTTATTATCCATGTTAAAAAGTGATTATTTTAATTACTTATGTAATTGATTATAAAATCTAGTTATATATTATACACTGAAATTCATATTTATTTTTATGTCTCGTAATAAAAATAGATAGAATCAATTTTTAAATCAGTTTTATTAATAAATATCATTAATGTATTAATTAATTAACATTTGTCAATCTAAAGTAAAAAAAATGAAAAACTAATATAAGAATGAATACAATATAAAAAAATTATTTTAAAATATCAAATTTATAATATTCATTCTAATGTTTACCAGATTATAATTCAAAATAATAATTAAATGCAATCAAATCAAAACAATATAATAGTTATTTATAATTAAATATTAATAAATCAATCCATTTAGTGTTAAAAATGATTTTTTCCGTCATTCATCGTTAATTATCAACCTCTAAAATATCAATTAAAAAAAATTCAGCTCGATAACAAATATAGATTACACTTAATAATATACAAAAAAAATAATTATTCAGTATAATATAACTGTAATAATGTTTGATTTTTAAGGAATTCAAATATAGTAGATTTTCTGTGCATATTTATTACTGGCATTATAACTGAAATAATATTTGCATTTGTAAGGAATTCTTATCCTTTAAATTATCACTTAAAACAAAATTTCAATCCTTAGAGATACCGTAAAAAATATTGACAGTATTTATAAAATTTGAGATGTTTGGTTTGAGATGTAATAATTGTGTAAAGTTATTTTTTTAAGTATGATAGAATAGTTGTCCTTTTTCTGAAATTTCCTTTTGAAACATTTTACATCATCTTCTAAATGTATAAACTGAACAAAAAAATTCAATACCATATACTGAACAAAAAAATTAAATAAAATAAAATCTTACCTTACATAAAAAAAAAAAGACATGTGGTCTCTAATCCAAGACAGAAAAATAGAAATCAAATTAATAATGATAAAAAAATAAAATGTTTACAATAAAAGAAATATTACTATTAAAGAAAAAACATATAAACAAATGAAAAATAAAACAAAAACTAAGCCTCATCGGAATAATTTTGAAGTCTTTTGCATCATGTTTTGCGTTTGTTTCAAGGCCTGACAATATAGTAGGAATCACATCTTTAGAAATTATAAGTGAAAGTATTATTTCTAGGTATATTTAAAAATTTGTTTGGTTGTGCTTTAATATTCCCAAGAATATTTACAAATTTTAAAATAATTAAAATAGAAAAGGAAGTTATAAGAAGGATTGAAAACATAACTACTCACATTCGCATGGAAATCAAACTTACTCACCCCTAACCTCACCATGGCAATAAGAATGAAGCAAATTATGTGGTAATCATATTTCCGAAAATGAACAATACCCAAGAATATTTTTCTAAGACTTCAAACAAACATGGAATACTACATTTCCATGGGAATACTACATTTCCATGGGAATATTCCTGGAAATAATTTTTTAATTCGCAAAACACACTCTTAAATATATAAACAGCAGAAAAAAAATTATCAACCAAATTTTTAATATCATATACAAAACAAAAATAATTAAAAGTAATAACAAAATATAAATCTAATGAAAATTGATAAAAAGATAAAATGTTTTAAAAAATATTACTATTAAAGAAAATGAAAATAAATTAATGAAAACTATAAAATAAAATTAAAGAAAAACTAGATCTTGTTGCAATAACATTGAAGTCTTTTTGCATCTTCTTCTAAATGTATAAATTGCAGAGAAAAAAAGTTAACATTGGAATGTGTAAAAAAAAAAGTCAAATAAAAAGGCGGATAGGATTACGATTAAGAAATAATAAAAAGTTGATGGATTTGCATTTTTTGTTTGATTTAATCGATCCCTCCATTAAAATTGAATGAAGTGATAAAAATTACTACTAATTAGGTATTTTAAAAGAACAAAATAACAATAAAATTGAAAAACAACAACGTACCTTCAGATATTTATAGATGAGTTGCTCATATTACTTTTTGTTTCATGAACCTCAAATCATGCAATAATTTTTATTTTTCTAATTTAAATATGAATTTGCTAAAATTTGAATCAAAACTGTTGACAATTAATATATTAAAGTAATCAAATCAAATAATATATAAAATAATACTATCAATTTGTATTTATTATAAAATGATGATAATAAAAATTGATTTGAAATGGGATAATTGATTGATTTGTTAACAATTAATATAATTGCATAACAAAGTTTTCAGAAAAAAAATCAAAAATTAAAATGGAAATGATTACCCGTATTAACGAGTATTTAACATGTGAACAGACAAACACATTTGGTCATTATGCTTTATATAATATACTAGTCTGTAACCGATGCACATGCACGGATTGTTTGGTAAGTGTTTTCTAAATGTTGATGGACATCAAGATAATAGAGTTGATTATAAGGAAAATGAAGATTAACAGCAAAATGTTGATTGAAAACAAAGTTGATTAACAGCAAAATAGGATAAGTAAACATTAACAGAGTTTGTTAGAACTAAAGGTAGTCTAATTGTTGTCAGTATGCTCCCAATCCTCTTGTCTCCTAATTATGATATCCCAAGTTTTTTTCATAATACCTATAGTAAATAGAGATTTCATCTCCATCATCAAAATCCATTTCTTTAAGAAAATCGTACCATGATTGGACAACACCTTTTCCACCAATAGCAGGATTCAACTATATAAGATTTAATTGCAAACAATATAGAATTTCATTTTCTGAAATGGAGTCAAATTTCATTAGACATTAAAATTTGCTAATTTAATTTGGGGTATTCTTCTTTTCTTTCCCTAAAACATGACTTAATAATAATAATAATAATAATAATAATAATAATAATAATAATAATAATAATAATAATAATAATATACATAAGAGAAAAAAATACAATTAGGGTATTCTTCTTTTCTTTCCTTACAAAGAAGTTGAACGACCAAAGTAGTCCAAGATTATATAAAAAATGGTCTAACTTAATGACAAAATTCAAAATTAGATAATCTCAATTATCACGAGACATGACATTCTAGAATCTAGAAAAGATGAAAAATAAATGCATCAGAGCATGTGCACTCATAATGCTTTTATCTAATAAGCACACTACCTTGTCAATCGTAGCATAATCAGATATCACCAACTGAAACTCGGCAAGAATCAGGTTTAAATTAAATGCTTAAAAAATATTAAGCAAAAAATTAAGATGAGTAGAATTTAAATAATGCAGGAAAAAATGATGGACAACTAAATTGAATTAAAGCTAGCAGCAAATAGTAAGTATGAGAGAAGGTTAAAGCCTCAACTGCTGGAGAAGTTGCACCATGAGATCCTCCAATTTCCTAAAACATGACTTAGTAATAATAATAATAATAATAATAATAATAATAATAATAATAATTTTCAGAGAATGGCAAGGTGGTGGAATCTTGGGATGTGTGTAAATCAAAGGGGAGGGAGAAGAAGAAGAAGAAGAAGGGGGATGAAGGGGATGCGCCTAAGGCTGGGTGTTGGGTCAGGTTGAGGTTCATTGGAAGCTACATTTCTTCAAGATCCAAGGTTGATACCTGAGTCAGTGGCACTGGCACCAACACTCATTATGGTAAATTCATCACTATTTTACTCTTATTTCATGTTTTTATTTATTTATTTTTATATACATCTATTGGTTTTTTAAAGTATACATTGAATATTTTCCTTGTAACCCAAGGATCATGTGCGTGGAATAATGTTAAAGTTGAAAATATTAATGCTTTATGACTATTATTATGAATAACCTTATGCAAGAAACTTGATGTAATGTGTAGGATCCAAGCACCACAAATACAAAGAAATTTCTAGTCCTTTCCCGAAAGTTGATATCCAATTCCAAGCTCTAGATTTAATAGTAACTATAATAGAATCCATATTACATCTCTCCTGTTTGAAAATAGTTGCATTTCTATCCATTTCCAATCAACTTGTTGGTTACTCATGTTTAAAGATAGAAATAAAGAGAAGTAACCCCGCAAAGTAAACAATTATGCTATAAGATTATATAGTTTTTTTATCAGCGCTATAGGAATATATATAATTTGTAGTATAATCAAATTTTAGTGTTAATTTCATTGCTATAACATATTTGTAATTCCTTTTGGGCTATTGAATAACTATTCAAAGGTGTAGTATAAGATGCTAGCAAAATGTGTTTCAACCATAAAGTTAAAATAACAATCACATTTGAGATCATGCTTCTATTGAGAAAATAATCAAGATATTTCAATTTTGATCATAAGGTTCAAATGGCATGTTCATGTTCAATTATTCCCTAATAAGTCCCCTAGCTAGAAGCAAATAACTCCAAAAATTAAAATTATATAGCAGTTAATTAGTTAGAATCAACTAAGCAAATGTCTCTTTAGCATGATCTCATTCTAATTCTTGCTGAATGGAATAGGTGTGGTAGTCCTTTGTGGGGTCAAACCAAAGCATGTGCCTCATCTTACGCCCACGAGTTCCATTCTTGTATACATTAGTCTGAATCAAATAAAGCTCTCCTGTTTTGTTCCCCAAAAACTCAAAATCAAGCTCATCTCTTTCTGGCCTTGCACCATTTTCTGAGCACATCTGCAACAATTCCCCACTCATCACAATGAAATCAAAGAAACATTGACGGAAACTCATTAAAAAATAAACAATGTATAAGTGGACAAAACATATAAGCATTCTCAAAAAAGAAAAAGGCCCTAAATAATAAATAAATTGAAGCAAGCAGTTTATCCTTGTACCATGTAAATATACTAATAATTCAAAATTAATATACATTCTCAAAGTTACCAGCAACACACAAAATAGTAAAAAGTTATTCATATTCACAAAACTTATCCATAAAACTCGAGCCCTAAACACAAAAATGATCATTTTTTCAAGAACATTACACATATCACAACCAATATCAGTAATCCTGTTACTAAAAAATGTGTTCCACCACAAACGTTCGAGACAAAAATGATGCAGAAGAAAGCCACACTAAAGAAGCGGAATCACAGAGAAGAAAGACAAATAATAATAATAATAATAATAATAATAATAATAATAATAATAATAATAATAATAATAATAATAATAGAGAAAATGCATCATGAACCTGAAAGAGGGATTCTGCATAATCATTGATATTGTTCATTGCTCTGTGTTTCGCTTGCACCCTTCTAAACCTTCTTGAGGTATGGTTGCTCCCTCTCTACGATTAAACTGTTCTCAGCAACAAAACATGTAAACAACACTTTTCACGTAATCAAATTACATCGAACCCCCACACCTTCTCATTGATTCAATAAAAATAATATTGTTGGGTTATACAAAAATGATGCAGAAGAAAGCCAAAGCAAAGAAGCGGAATTGCAAAGAAGAAAGACAAATAATAATAATAATAATAATAATAATAATAATAATAATAATAATAATAATAATAATAATAATAATAATTAATCAAAACAAAAAATAACAAAAATTAAGAAAGAGTACAAAGAAGACATGTGTTTGTTCTAAACTTCATTTTTTTTTGCCCCACTGAACAAAGATAAAAGAAAATACAACAACAAAGCTACCATTAAAAAACAGAACAACAAAAGTACCATGAACAGAGAAAAACGATAAGCTAACATGCATGTAAGAAAGGATGCATGAAAATAGCATCGGAAGAGAAGCCAAACCTCGTCCAACACAAACAAAAATGAAAAACTAACATGCATGTAAGAATGCATACATGAAAACAACACTACTCTTGCTTTAAACAAATTGAGATTTAAGGGTAAAAATGTTGAATCTCAAGTACCCGTAAATTTATTTCAGTTTTTTTTTGCTTGTTGCAAAAAAATTGAAACTTTAGGGGTAAAAATGTTGAATCTCAAGTACCAAAAGAAAAAAGGTTTTCTAATATAAAATCTTAAATATAAGATTATATACTTTTTCCTCTTAAATTAGATATGACTCAATGTTAGGTTATTCTTTCTACAATAAATAGGAAAATTGTCATAAGAGAACAATGAATTGTGGCTTTTAAACCTTAGAAGAGAACCAACGGAATGCACAAACTTGTTTACTCCAAAAAAAGCCATGTCCTTTGAAGTTGCAGAAAATCTGATATGCATATGTATGAGGCATCCTTGCTGCATTCCTATTTTCCTTTGTTAACTAATTGTTCACTTTGTTTCTCAACTTTTGACTAAGAGAACCAAAAGAGCCTAATTATTAAATGCTGAAAAGAGACAAAATCAGATAGTGCATCAACAAAGGCAAAGAAACAAAAATGCGCATGGCAAAACGATTTATGAGTAGCTTGATATGGCATTTAAAGGAAAGGAATGTAACTTAAAATGCATGCCCCTTGGTACACGCTTTAGGGGAGTACCCAAAATAAATATAAATTGCAGAAGATTGAAAGATGTCGCAAGCCAAGAAGGACCAAAAAGAGAAGGCAGATACAATTTGCAACTCACATGTCATCTCCAAGTATGCCTCCATGATCGTTGTTGAGAAAACCATGTCAAAACCTCACTTCCTCTTTGATCATCAAGCAGTCTATAGTTTATAGATATAGGAACCTGAAACAGCGAATAATGATTAACAACAACATTCAATCTTGTTTCCAATGAAACTGGATCATCAATTATTATGCTTATTAATAAATATCCTATAAAAACCGCTTCGTTGTGCACAAAACTTATGCCGTCAAGTAATTTTGATAGCCTATCCATCCCATCCTGTACATCAGTAGCATTTTCAGTATGATTGGGAAAACCTTCAAGGCCTGGAAACATTTTCTTTGTCCTGTGTTTTAAAGACAATATATTAGAAGAGAGTGGTAACCAATGTCATTGATACCTAAAGTTTGATGCGGTAAATCTTAAAATACTCTTGCATTTTCGATTTCCAGCTAATGGAAGTTTCCAAAGCCAGGAAATTCCCTTCATGTGTTGCCACTGCAGAAGAAACTCCACCTTAAACCAATATGCCTGTGGTTCCTTCCTCTCCAAATGCCAAACCTATCAACATGTGGACACACTGCAATGGGCTTAATTTTTAACAATTGAAAATAAAAGCCTCCAGGAAATTTTTTTTGGAAAAATTTAACATTTTGAAACAATAATCCACGGTAACCAGAACTGTCTTCTCCACGATTTCTAAGTGCTTGATGAATTGCGCTACACAAAATTATTTTTAAAAAATAGTTGATTACACGAATGCTCATTGGTAAACCCAGAAAGAAAACAAACCAACGCAATACAAATAGAAAACACTCACCAATAGTCATTTCTCTCGCTAAACCCCCTATGAATATCTTTCTGCAATCAATGGGTCCAAGGTAATTAGATAGAACCAAATCTAAGAAATTTGGAGAAAGGGAGCAAAAACAAAGTTGAAAAATCAGTAAGAAAAAATAACTATTATTAAGATAAAAACATGCATAACAAAAAAAAAATTAAAACCTTCCAAATAGAAACAAATAGTAATGAAACAAACATGCATAACAGCAAAAGGGAAAAAAGTTGCCTAGTGGATGCTTCTTCGCGATAGTCTGGGAAAATAAAAAGGAACAAAAAATAGAGTTGTAAAAATCAGTAAGAAAAAATAACTTTATCAAGAAGGAACATGCATAACAACAAACAAAATTAAAACATTGCAAATAGAGACAAATAGTACCAAAACAAACATGCATGACAACAAAAGGGAAAAAAACTTGCCTGCATGATGCTTTTTCGTCGATAGCCCGAGAAAATAAAATAAAAAACAAAAAAAGTTATAAAATCAGTAAGAAAAAATAACTATTATTAAGAAAAAAACATGCATAACAACAAACAAAATTAAAACCTTCCAAATAGAAACAACTTGCCTGCTGAATGCTTCTTCGTCGGTAGCCCGGAAAAATAAAAAGGAACCAAAAACACAGTTGAAAAATCAATAACAAAAAATAAATATTATTAAAAAGAAAACATGTATAACAACAAACAAAATTAAAACCTTGCAAATAGAGACAAATAACAACCCCAAAAAAGGGGAAAAATAGTTCAAAATGACACCTTTATTATTCAACACCGTCCTGACCTTTAGCACCGCCGTTGTTACTGTAGTCTGTCCCAAAAATCAAATCACAAAAAATCAGACCAAAGAATAGAATGAAGATGAGAAGAGAATCATATTAAAAACAGAAAATGCAACATGCACAACACAAAGAAAATGACTTTCTTGCAGCTGGTTGTGTTCGAATCGGAAGAGAAAAGAAGAAAATAGAAGAAGAAAGAAAGAAAGGAAGGAAGAGACAACCAACTCTACAGGAGAAATAAGGAGAGAAATGCAATTGTATAATCCCTCAACCTACGCGTCAACAAATGAAGAAGGACAAACTGCATGTGTCAACAAATGAACAAGGAAAAAATACATGTGCCAACAAATGAAGCAAGGTTAAAATGACCATAAATACAGGAAAAGAGACAGGTGTCAATTTTCTAAGAAGGGACACACCAGTAATTTTTTTGGGGTTCTCTTTTATAATATATATAGTAGATAGATAGTAGATTAGATTGATTTGTATTTTCTAAATCTATCTAAGAAAGATAAGTAATACAATATGTAGTTAATGTAAAATAAAATTACATTTTTGTTTGATAATATATTGATACGTCATCTCAATATATATGAAATTTCTCTGTCCATCTGCTTGTCATTGGCAGATGTCAACGACAGGACAATGCAATTTTTTTTTCACTTTTCACTTTTTTTTTTCTGTTTTTTAGTTTGATTTTTGTTTAAGTTGTTCTTTGCATGGGTCCCACTGCTAATATATATTAAATCTGATCAGGAGCTTGTCACGTGTCTAACTGTTAGACAATGCAATATTTTTTTTGTCTGTTTCTTAGTTTGATTTTTTTTTAAAACCGTTCTTAGTTTGATTTTTTTTTAAAACCGTTATTTGCATAAGTTATTTTATTCATACGGGATATTATTAAGTAACAGATATAAAAAAATTACTTATGCAAAGCACACAAATTAAATTTATAAATTTTTATATATTAAAAATATCTAAATAAAGAAGAAACTTCTAAAATTAGTTCATTAGATCATTTTTGTTTTCATTTTGTTTGTGATTCATTCTTTGGTGATCATTATGACTTGAGGTCGGGGTGTGCTAGAAATCTCATGCCCTCCCAATATTCTTCCACGGTATAACTCCATTTTTTTTTTCTAGAACACCTTTTAATTATTTATTTTTCCGTATAAAAAGATTTCTCAAAAAAATATTATAAATAAATTTATTTTGATATAAAAGAAATGTGTAATATTAATCAAATTTTAATTTATATTTTTTTTTACTAAATTGTATAAAGAAGTTTATATGGTTAATAATTGTTTCTCACACTTCTTATCTGTCATGCTTTTACGTCTTTTTCCATATCTGAAAAGATAAGCAGCACAACACAAATCAAACGACGTCACACGTAATCTCGTTGAAACCACAACAAATTTATACTCTTCATTGAAAAATCACAACCTTTCACACAACTATATTATTGGAAATAAAAGCAAGCGAGATCGAAGCAAGAGTTGTCTTCCATGAAAGACAAAAACATATCATAACTCGCCAATTAACCTATATCTAAACAAGGAAGTCACAATGTGACTCTTTGTGAGGTTTGCGAGCTAGACCTCCACTGTTGCACATGATTGGGTTTGGCAAGTAGAGGATTTCTCATCTAACATTTACAATCAGGTCGGCGCGAAGATGAGCAATACAAAGAGGGGTTGAAGGTACGTTTCATTGGAAGATGATTCTGACTAGCTCGATTGGTCAAACCTCATCCACTACTGAGCATTGTTGTGTCTTCTTCTTTGCCTTCGTCAACATGCTACTGCCGGTGATGGTAATGAGACAATTGTTGTTAGGTGAGGCGACAATTCCGGTCGCGCAGGGAGGTTGAGATGGAGATGAGAGCAGGGACGAGCAGTAGTATTCTTGGGTCGACGGTGAGAGGTAGAGTGGCAAAAGGAGAAGATGTCCTTACCCATTGTGATTGTGAATAATTGGTGAATGTAATTATTATCGTTATTAAATGATTAAACTAAATGAAGAGAATAATAACAATAATAGGAGAGTGAATATTGTTGTTGTTTGTGGTTTCAAATTCATCTTTACTTCATTCACTTAGTGATTTTTAACTTTTTAAATAAAAAAGATAGTGACGATTTTTATCCATCAGTATGTTAATTTAACTATTTTAAAATTTAAAATACTTATTGACACTAATTTTTCTAACGAAAAATTGAAAAAAAGAACCAAAATCGCATATTCCAAAAACATAAAAAACTAAAATAAAAATTTTAAACATAATATTCCAAAGCGAAACAACTACAAAACGTAATGAATCAAAAACGATATTAAACCATTTTAAAATTTAAAAGTTCACAGTTTCTAACAAAGAATTAAAAAAAACTAAAATGATATTTTAAAATATAAAAGAGCATAATAAAACTTTTGATTTAAAGTTTTATTGATTTAACTACAAATAGGCCGAAGAGGCTACATCTATTTTCACTGATTTAAACTAATGCAAAGATTAGATTATATTAAATTGAACTTTGTTACTTAGGATGAAGAAGAAGAAGATTTCCACCAAAATTGCCTTCAGAAATTAGAATATCGTATTCTCTAGTTGCTGTGATTGTTTCTTTTATTTTCATTACTCAATACTCATTTATCAATTACTCAAATAATCTAATTTGTTATTAGTTGATAATTTACTCAATTCTTTGTGAGATTTGACCCTACTCATTTTTATCTTGACACGATCCATGTGCATTTCCTAGGGGTCTATTTCGGTGTAAAGTATCTTGAATAGATAAGATGATTCAAATTTAAAAGTAATCATAACGCAGTACCTTTTCTTTTGTTAAATTATGCCATACATAAATAACAGGTGTATAAAGAATAAATATATTATTGCTCTCTGTTCTTTTACAATTTAATGAATAGCAGCTAATAAACAAGTACCTTAATCCTCCCCTATATAACTTTCTACTTTCAATGCGTAGTATATTTGCCATTTTGGTTCCAAACATCCCTCCTTGATAAGAGAATTTCTAATCATATCTTTCATATACTCAGCCAAAAGATATGATAGAAAATTTGCTATGTGCAGTGATGATAAAACGCAGCTAGGTACGGTTACTGCATTGATGCTAATCCAACGAGAAGTCATCGAGCCATATGAGCATTTCATTCCTCTTCCATGTCATGAACCACAAAACAAATGAAGCAATTGTAACTAGTTAAGCAAATGAATATCAAATTAAGGTAACAACTTTAAAAAGGAGAAATTTGATCTTCGATGAACATGGAGTAATTCAACTATGGGCAAATTTCCCCAAAGCGGGTGCTTTTACAAAATATTTCTCCAAATGGGGTCCTTTCGAAAAATATTACATGAGGGGGCTCTTTTCTACATACTTTGCATGGATAATATAGCAAACCGCCACTTCTAGTGACGAGTTTGCTGGGAAAACGCCACGTGGCACGGAAAACGCCACTCGTAGTGGCGAGTTGCCCAGCTGCAGGCCTAAAGGGGAGTTGCAACTGCAACTTGCGATTTGAGTGCAAGTTGCAACTCCCATTGGCAACTCCCATTGTATAATTAAATTAGTTTTATATTTTATTTTGTAGTTTCCAGTAAAATAATTTGTATGATGATTTTTTTTAAGTAATTATTAATTAAAACTAAATGTCAGCTTTCAAGTAATTTTTTTAAATACATACATAAATTTAAATAAATTACCAATTTATTTTCCGATAAACAAAGTTCAAAGCTAAAACAAATGTCACAAATCTTCTTGATTAATTTTAATATAAAAAATAAAACTCTTTTCAAACTTCTGTTTTCTTCGTTGAGTTATATTTGAAAGGAGAAAAGGATTTTAAACTTTTCGTAGAGTTATTCTAATTTTGCGGTTATCATTCCCATTGGCAATTTAGGGCAGTATAAATACATACTCAAATATCAGTTTTCCTCACGCTGTTTCCATTGTATTTTTGGGATTTTTTAAATACATACATAAATTAGAGTTTAAAATAACTCTACGAAAAGTTTAAAATCCTTTTCTCCTTTCAAATATAACTCAACGAAGAAAACAGAAGTTTGAAAAGAGTTTTATTTTTTATATTAAAATTAATCAATAAGATTTGTGACATTTGTTTTAGCTTTGAACTTTGTTTATCGGAAAATAAATTGATAATTTATTTAAATTTATGTATGTATTTAAAAAAATTACTTGAAAGTTGACATTTAGTTTTAATTAATAATTACTTAAAAAAAATTATCATACAAATTATTTTACTGGAAACTACAAAATAAAATATAAAACTAATTTAATTATACAATGGGAGTTGCCAATGGGAGTTGCAACTTGCACTCAAATCGCAAGTTGCAGCTGCAACTCCCCTTTAGGCCTGTAGCTGGGCAACTCGCCACTACGAGTGGCGTTTTCCGTGCCACGTGGCGTTTTCCCAGCAAACTCGCCACTAGGAGTGGCGGTTTGCTATATTATCCATGCAAAGGACGTAGAAAAGAGCCCCCTCATGTAATATTTTTCGAAAGGACCCCCTTTGGGGAAATATTTTGTAAAAGCACCCGCTTTAGGAAAATTTGCCTTCAACTATGCATCATGTAGGTTAAAGTGCATTGATGAACATTTACATTTTAGTCCTCAAAACTTATTTACATTTTATATTAGTCCTTAATATAAAGTTTAATCACTTACCAACTTCACATCCTTCTTCATGAAGGGGCGGGGAAAGGTTTCTAACACGGGTGTACTACAACCTTGCTCCTTTCACACATGGGTGGAGTTAACACAGTCAAGCTTCTACTAACCAAGTTCCACCAAATTTGCACAGCCGATAAATTTTTTATTGAGGATTAAATTGTAAAAATAAGAGTAAAATACTACAATGTAAGAAGTTTCGAGGACTAAAATGTAAAAGTGCGTCCATGCACCCTAACTTACATGGTACATTAATTGCTGCACATGTTCTTTCAGTTGCATTACAGTAGAAGGCTTAAATGCAGGTACAGTATACAAGCAATAAGAAAAGAAAAAGTTGAAATCAATATCTCCAATAGGGAAAATATAATACTTTGAGAAAACTAAATTCATTGGATTCATTAAACTAAGAAAATAGATGGGAATAGTAAGTACCACTCACCGATATAAATTACGAATCATGCATATAGCAGAAAAAATCAACCATAATGGACACTCAATTCCACTATGACGTGCATATACCCCCCAAGAAACAATTATTTTCAATTTGTTTTCTTTTACTGCTGATTCTTCACTTGTAAACAAATTTATGAGAAAGTTGTTTAGTTGCAGTATGACAAATGGAAGCAAAAACAGCTTTTGTGAATTAACATATCAAATCCATCTGTAAATACATTTATAGAGTGATTTGTCATATTTATGGAAAGAATCTAGATAATAAGTCTATGCTTTTTATTGCACATTTTAGATGAATTAATGATTTAGTTTATTATATTTGGCCTGTAATAGCATATTTGAATTAATTAATTGAGAATTTGGTGAATAAACTTCAGTTCTAGATCAAATCAACTGCAGATTCTGACAATTAGCCATTTTTGAAACAGGAATAAAAGTAGTAGATCTTTTAGTTTCTTATAGTCGTGGAGGAAAAATAGGACTTTTTGGTGGAGCTGGAGTGGGTAAAATGGTACTGATTATGGAATTGATCAATAACATTGCTTCAGCAAAATGGGTATAACTAGAGTTACTCAAATGCAATCAAGGCGATTCTAACAATGTTGGAGATCTAAAGACAGAGTTATACCATTGGCTTAAATACGTTTTTGGTCCTTGTAAGGTAGTGCTTATTCATTTTTGGTCTCTATAAGTTCATTTTTTTAATTTTACTCCCCATAAGTTGATGTTTTTCCAATTTTGGTCCCTATAAGATATTTTACTCATTTTTAGTCTCCTTATGTTTGTGTTTTTCCAATTTTGGTTCCTGTATGATTTTAATTTTTTTTCATTTATAGTCCCCATAAGTTTGTGCTTACAGGGACCAAAATTGGAAAAATATAAACATACAAGGACTAAAATGAGCAAATTATCTCACAAAGACCAAAATTGATAAGGTACAAATTTATAAGGACTAAACTTAGAAAAAAAATGAACTTACAAGGACCAAAAATGAAAAAAATGCTAACTTACAGGACCAAAAACATATTTATAATTTTCATGTTTAGGCAGAAAGCTAGTTGCATTGTTTTGTTTTCATAAAATAGTATCAAAGAACACAGTCATGCTTTTTTCTAGTAACTGACAGTCTGACACAACATTAGTCTGTCTCATCTCATTATGTTGGTAGTTGATTAGATGATAGTTGATAGTTGATAGTTTTAGAGAATTGTTTTAGAAAGAAGACTATGTCATTGATTTCTTGGATAAATTACAACATACCAATTGCCTATTTATAGGCTCAAGTCACCAATCTCTCAATGGTGGTGAATGTTTCTACATTACTTTAGGTCTTTCTAGAGTTTTCATGATAGATTAGTATCATTATAGTTCTAGATTCTTCTATCTTATACATACACTTATAGTTCTAGATTGTTCTACCATATTCATACTCACTATAGTTCTAGGATATTCTACTATTTTCATACATATTATATTTAAGAATACTCTAGAAATTTGTAGCAATTTCAACACTCCTCCTTGATGCAAATTTCTGTGACTCCGAGCATAGCTCGTAATTCTTCAAATCTTGGTCTCGGCAACGCCTTTGTGAATATGTCTGCAATTTGATCTTCTGTTCTGCAGTAGTCGAGTTTGATCTCTTTAGTTGCTTCAGCTTCTCTGATAAAGTGATACTTGATTGCTATGTGTTTTGTTCTGCTGTGATGAACTGGATTCTTCGCCATTGCAATTGCTGATTTGTTGTCGCAATTGATTTTAGTAGGCTCATCTTGTTTTTCTCCCATGTCTTCAAGTATCCTACGAAGCCATATAGCTTGACTCGTTGCTTCAGCAGCTGCCATGTACTCTGTTTCTGCTGTTGATTATGCTACTGTAGCTTGCTTCTTCGATGCCCAAGAGAACATTCCCGATCCTAGTGAGAAAGCATAGCCAGAGGTACTCTTCATGTCATTTGCCGAACCTGCCCAATCACTGTCGGTGTAGCCAAGTAATTCTGAGTTGGTTTCGGTAGTATACCATATATCGAACTCTTTTGTTCCTTGTAGATACCTCAGAATTCTTTTTCCTGCTCCAAAGTGTATTTGACTTGGGCTTTGCATGAATCTTGATAGAAGACTTGTAGCATACATTATGTCAAGCTGTGTAGCTATCAAATATAGGAGGCTTCCAATTAGACTTCGGTATTTGGATGCATCAGCTTCTGGTGCTCCATCATTCTTCTGTAGTTTCTCATTTGTTATGAGTGGAGTAGCAACAGGTTTGCAACCATACATCTTGAATTTCTTAAGTAAGCCTTTTGTGTATTTCTTTTGCGAGATGAATATCCCTTCATTTCTTGGACTTACCTCTATGCCGAGGAAGTAACTCATCAAACCAAGGTCGGTAATCTCAAAGGTCTTCATCATGTCTCCTTTAAACTCCATCATCATCTTAGTATTGTTTCCCGTGTAAATAAGATCATCTACATATAGAGAGAGTAAGAGAGTGTACTTACCTCGAGCCTTGATGTAAAGTGTAGGCTCACTCTTGCTCCTCCTGAATCCTCGATCCATGAAATATTGATCGATTCTACTATACCATGCTCGAGGTGCTTGCTTCAAACCGTAGAGTGCTTTTCTTAGTCTTAACACTTTGCTTTTTTTGCCTTCAGACACGAATCCTTGTGGCTGCTCCACGTAGATCTCTTCTTCAGGTACGCCGTTAAGGAAGGTGGATTTGACATCTAGTTGATGGATACTCCATCCTTTTTGTGATGCAAGAGCTATTAGAGCTCTTATGGTATCAAGATGAGCTACTAGTGCAAATGCCTCATTGTAGTCAATTCTGGGTTGTTGTGAGTAACCCTTAGCTACTAGCCTCGTCTTGTGTTTCTGTATGGTGCCATCAGGGTTGAGCTTTGTCTTATAGACCCACTTAACCCCAATGATATCTTTTCCATGGGGATGATTTACTAACTCCCATGTGTTGTTTTTCTCGATCATCTGTATCTCTTCTCCCATTGCCTTGACCCATACTTCCTGCTTTGACGCTTCTTCAAAGCTTCCAGGTTCAAGTATGGCCAAGTTATAGGTTTCATATATGTCCACCAAAGATCTTATTCGTCTCGGAGTAGACTTTGGTGATGATAGTTCTTGATTTTGTTGTTGTGGTGGAGGTGAAGGTGGTTCACCTGGGTCTTCTTCCTCAGCTTCTTCTTGAGGTAGTTGAGCGGGTATAAGAACGTTCTTCTCTACTTTTTCTTCATCCCAATTCCAAGAAGCTTACTCATCAACTTCAACATCTCGACTGATGACGAGTTTCTTAGTTTGTAAGTTATAGACAAAGTAGCCCTTAGAGATATTGTTATACCAAAGGAAGATACCTCGTATAGTCTTGTCTTCAAGCTTGTGCCTCTTCACGTTTGGAATATGAATGTAGCATATAGATCCAAAGACCCTTAGGTGCTTTGTTGATGGTTTCTTCCCGTTCCAAGCTTCAATTGGAGTCTTGTCTTTTACAGACTTAGTTGGACATCTATTGAGTATGTAAATAGCAGTGTAGACTGCTTCAGCCCAAAATGTGTTAGGTAGTCCCTTCTCCTTGAGCATCGATCTAGCCATTTCCATAATTGTGCGATTCTTTCTCTCGGACACTCCATTTTGTTGAGGAGAATATGCGAATGTAAGTTGTCGCTCAATGCCTTCATCCTCACAAAATCTTTCAAACTCGCGAGAGGTGTACTCTTTGTCGCGATCACTTCTTAGTACTTTTATCCGTTTTCCTCTTTGATTTTTAGCAAGGGCCTTGAACTTTTTGAATACCCCAAAGACTTCTGATTTTTATTTTAGAAAATGTACCCATGTCATTCTAGAGAAGTCATCAATGAAGAGTATGAAGTACCTGTTGTTCTCATGTGATGGCGTCCTCATTGGTCCACAGACGTCCGTATGTATCAACTCCAATAGATCTTTTGCTCTCCATGCTCCGCTTGTTGAGAAAGGAAATCGGTGTTGCTTACCAAGGAGACATCCTTCACACACTTCATTGTTCTCCTTTATGCTTGGAAGATCTCTCATCATGTTCTTCTTATGTAACAACTTCAAGGCATGTGTGTTGAAGTGGCCAAATCTTAGATGCCATATCCATGAATCATCAACTTGTACCTTCATGGCAATTTTTGTTGCATATTTTAAATTTAGAGGGAAGCTTCTATTGCTCTTATTCATCTTTACTTGGGCTATCTAAGACCTTTTATTTTTGTTGTCTAAGATTTTGCATACACCTCCTTCAAAGTGAAGTGTGTAGCCTCTCTCGATCATTTGACCAATGCTTAGAAGATTTTCTTTTAGGATGGGAACTAGTAAGACATCATGGATGAGTCACGTACCTTTATCTGTCTCCACTATGACAGTGCCTTTGCCTTTTGATTCAACCACACTTCCATTTCCCAGTCAAACTTTGACTTTGACAGACTCTTCAATGCTTTTGAAAATAGTCTCATCCTTGGCCTTGTGATTGCTACATCCACTATCCAAGTACCAGCTTCCTCCCTTTTCTTTTATTGAGTCTTGAGTGGCATAGAACATACATTGTTCTTGATCATGCTCCTCTGCGATATTAGCTTGATGCCTATTTTTTTGCGACAATTTTTCTCTACGTGCCCGAACTTCTTGCAATGGTTGCATTGTGGCATATTACAGAACCAACAATTTTTCTCTGCGTGGCCTTGCCTTTTGCATATATTGCATGGAGAATTTTTATCTGTTTTGTTCTTAAGGAAATTCCTAGAACCTTCTCTTCTTCTGGAAGTTTCTCCATAATTTTTCTTTCCTCCATTTTCTTTGTTTTGGGGCTGAAATTTAAACTTTGACGGGAAGGCATAGTAATTAGAATTTTCTCAACAATTTTCTTGTCAAGAATATCTTCCCCAAAAGTTCTCATTTGATTAACTATTTCTTTAACTTTAGAATAGTAATCTTTAACTGTCTCAGACTCTTTCATTTTCAATAGTTCAAAATCTCTTCTTAGAGATTGAAGTTTAATGGCACGTACCTTAACACTTCCTTGAAACTCCTCCTGCAATGTGTTCCACGCTTCTTTGGCAATCTTAGCTCCCATAATTCTTGGGAAAATTGGATCAGTCACCGCTTGTTGCAAGGTGAACAACGCCTTTGAATTTTTCTGTTTATTTTTCTTCAACTCTTTTTCTTGAGATGCATTAAGAGCTGAAGTATCTGTGGGAACGGTGAAGCCTTCTTCTACTATGTCCCATAAATCTTGAGATGAAAAATATGTTTCCATTTTAACACCCCAGAAATCATAATTTTCACCATTGAAGATAGGGACAGAAATAGTTGACGATTGAGTAGTGTTATCCATAGCTTAGAAAAAATATTATTGGAGTGGGTTAATAGTACAAAGGAGATTTTTGAAGTAGTTGGGAGGATTTAGGAATGGTAGGTAGGTAATATAACTACGCCCAATGTATGATCGAACGTAGCTCTGATACCACTGTTGGAAGTTGGTTAGATGATAGTTGATAGTTGATAGTTTTAGAGAATTATTTTAGAAAGAAGGCTATGTCATTGATTTCTTGGATAAATTACAACATACCAATTGCCTATTTATAGGCTCAAGTCACCAACCTCTCAATGGTGGTGAATGTTTCTACATTACTTTAGGTCTTTCTAGAGTTTTCATGATAGATTAGTATCATGATAGTTCTAGATTCTTCTATCTTATACATACACTTATAGTTCTAGATTGTTCTACCATATTCATACTCACTATAGTTCTAGGATATTCTACTATTTTCATACATATTATATTTAAGAATACTCTAGAAATTTGTAGCAATTTCAACACATTATAATAGAAGAAGAAATCCCCAAGGCCTAATAAAAGACCTATCATACCCCTATTTTGACAGACACTGGCTAGAAAACAAAGACTTACCTACGGGATTCTGAAGGAAAATAGAAGTATAAATAGACATCAAGAGGCACATAATAAGGGATTTTGAGAGAGATCCCATCTTGAATCTCATGATCTACCTATAACACCCTCAAACTATCTATTGCTTAGTCTGATTTCATCAAGGAATGAATATGCTCCACTGAGATAGATTATACTATCAAATTTTGGTAGAATATAAACGTGATTGGACATATTTCAAGTTCTTGGTTTGATGCTGGGGAAAATATTGAGAACATCAAGAACACAAGGTCACTCCCAAAAATGGGTTCATTCTCTTTTCTTCTATTTTATTATTCTCGAACCTAATCTCTATAACTAAATAATTCATCCAAAGCGTACATCAGATATCTATTAGTCACAGTAGAGCAAACACCGCACATATTAGAAATCAACTGACACACTCAAGCAGGTTTTGCAGCATACCATTATAAAGGTCCATGTTCGACCTGGATCATTGTACCGTGCAAGCAAACAACCAGGCTGAGGTTTAAGACCATCTTTAATAATATTGGCACGCAGGGTTTTCTCCTTTTCACGAACAATATCCTCTGTGGGTTTTCCGCTAAACTTCATTATTGCAACAATGCCTCCTTCAACCTTTCTCAAGCGAGCTGTTTCTTGATTAGGATTTGGCAAACTGGTCAACATTAAAACAGTAAGCACAAACCTTTAAATTCAACTAAAGATATTACACTTTTTTATGTTTATTATTTTCTACAAAACTGTATTTCTTTATTAAGCCAAGGCAAGCATCTCTTAGCACAAAATTTATTCAAATTTCAAAACAAGCAAAACTCAGTAGACATACCTTTCTGTTTCTTTGTCAAATGGAAGAACTATTTGGATTGACAGTTTGGACAGGTCAGCATCATTGGCTTGAGTGAATACAGGAGTAGTCATTGGTATCTTCTCAGTTATAAAAAGTAAATTTCAACCACTTCCTATTGAAGAAGTTGAAGCACTGTTGCTAGCTCACAAAGCTTGATTGCTGAAGTTACGAAAACATACTTCTGAATCGCATTCAATTAATCTCACTCAGGTGAACCCTAACTCTTCTTCGTCATTTTTTTTTGATTCTCATGTAGCGTCAAACAAGTCTTCACAATAGTATGATTTTTTTGGTCATGGAAATTTTAACCACGACATCCACCGTGGAGGTGGCGGTGGCGGTCGTGGCTATAAGGGAGGATGCTTCGGAATTAATATGGTCATACTGCATCTGTCTGTCACTATAGGTTTGATCAGGTCTATCAACCAAATCCTTCACTCACTCTACATGATCCTTCAAATCAAGGAAATACTCCGACTAACAACTTTAGTCAAAATCAGTATTCTAGTCAAGGAAATGGTTCTGGTCAAAATAACTATGGACAAAACAATGGGTTCAGATCATCAAATTCATGGAGTCAAGGTACCAATCAAAACAGGTCAATGCAAAACAATCAATAGAATCAACAGTCTCCAAGTGCAATGATTGCAAACTCTAATTCTAACTTTCAGACTGGTACCCCTATAACTTGGTTACTAGATTCAGGTGCCTCATTTCATGTGATAGGGGAATCACAAAACATACAACAACTCAATAAATTTGCTCTAGATAATGGTGTATATTTTGAATTTCATCCTAATCATTGTCTTGTGAAATCACAGGGAGCCAATGAGATCTTGCTTCAAGGCTCACTTAGACTTGATGATTTATATGTCTTCCCAAACCTTCATCTCCAAGGCTCAATTGTTGCCAGTTCAGCTTCTTGTTTTGTTTCAAATTCTGTAACCAATGTCTGTCCTGATGTAAATAATGCTAATTCTGATGTAAAAACTATTTCTGTTGCAAGTGCACGTACTAGAACAGATTCTCAAACTCTTTGGCACCTTAGATTGGGCCACTCTAGTTTTGATGTTTTGAGACTTGTTCTCAATCATTGTAAGATACCAATCTCTAAGAAAAATGTCTTCGAATTTTGTACAACTTGCTATGTTGGTAAATCTCAAAGGTTACATGCCTCCTTATCTGAAACAATTTATAATCAACCTTTGGAATTAATATATAGTGATCTATGGGGTCCTGCACATATTCCTTCCAAAAATGGTTTACTATTACATAACCTTTGTTGATGCCTATTCTAGGTTCACATGGATTTATCTGCTTACAAAAATAAATCAGAAACCTTCATTGTTTTCCAACAGTTCAAGTTAATGGCTAAACTTCAGTTTAATTCCAAAATTAAAAGTGTTCAAACAGACTGGGGAGGGGAGTTTAGACCTCTAACCAATTTTTTAGCAAGCCAGGGTATCACTCATAGATTGATCTGTCCTCACACTAATCGTCAAAATGATGTAGTCGAGAGGAAACACAAACGTATTGTGGAATTAGGACTCACCTAAAACAAGCCTCCCTACCTCTCAAGTTCTGGGATTTTGCTTTCACTACAACAGTATATTTGATTAGTAGATTACCTACCATCTCTCTAAACTTTAATGTTCCCTATACTGTTTTATTCAACAAAAACCCAGATTATAACTTCCTTAAAGCCTTTGGTTGCTCTTGTTTTCCCTTCCTTAGACCTTACAATCGTCACAAACTTGAATTTAGGTCTCATGAGTGTGTTTTTCTTGGGTATTCCACCTCTCTTAAGGGCTGCAAGTGCCTTTCTCCTACTGGCAAACTTTTCATCTCCAAGGATATTGTTTTCAATGAAGTTAAATTTCCTTATTCAGATTTGTTTTTATCTTCTCCTAAGCCTGTGTCACCCCTTATTAACCCCACTTCTTTAATTCCCTCCATACCTATTATTCCTCAACCCCTTTCTTCTCCATCCCTCTCTAGCAATTTTATTGCTGGTCCTACTTTTGTTGATCCCGCAGCAGATTCAAATTCCAACTCTAGTTCTCCTGTCAATGTTGATTCTAGTCCTACTATTGAGCCTGTAGCTCCTATCTTTGAAGTTGGATCTACTTCTGTGCAAGCTAATTCTCCTCAGTCATTAGATTAGTCTCCTTCTGAAATTTCACATTGTACAACATTGGAAAATGTTCCTACAGTTAATTCTCATCCTATGCAGATCAGATTAAAGTCTGGAATTCATTTACCTAGGCTTAATCCAACTCTGTTACTTGCTCACTGTGAACCCAAGTCTGTAAAGCAAGCTTTAGCTGGTTCAAAATGGTTTATTGCAATGAAACAAGAATATGAGGCACTGATGAATAACAAGACTTGGGATTTGGTATCTCTTCCATCCAATAGGAAAGCAGTGGGTTGCAAATGGGTGTTCAGAGAAAAAGAAAATGCAGATGGGATTGTGAATAGATACAACGCTAGACTAGTAGCAAAAGGATTTCATCAGGTGGCTGGTTCTGATTTCAATGAAAGCTTTTCCCCTGTCATCAAACTTGTTACAGTAAGGTTGATTCTAACCTTGGCCCTAACCAACAAGTGAGAACTCTTTCAACTTGATGTCAATAATGCCTTCTTAAATGGTTTTCTGGAGGAAACCATTTATATGCAGCAACCCCCTGGTTTTGAAAACCCCAATACCTCTCTAGTTTGTAAACTGAATAAGGCTCTATATGGGCTTAAGCAAGCACCAAGACAGTGGTTTGACAGGCTAAAATCTACTCTCTTGCATCTTGGTTTTTCTGCAAGCAAGTGTGACCCATCTCTCTTTGTTTTCAAAGATACCTCTCATATCATTTATCTTTTGGTGTATGTTGATGATATTATAATCACTGGTAGTTCTATCAACTTAGTCCAACAATTTATTATCAAACTTCATTCTAATTTTTCACTTAAACAACTTGGGAAGCTGGACTATTTTTTGGGATTTGAAGTCAAGACTCTAATTGATGGCTCTATTCTTCTAACTCAAAGTAAATACATAAGAGACCTTCTACAGAAAACCAAAATGGCTGAGGCTCAACCTATTGCTTCCCCAATGGTTTTTGGATGCAAGCTTACTAAAACAGGAGCATATCTCTTCTCAGATCCTACTCTATATAGATCAGTAGTTGGAGCTCTCCAATACTCCACCATAACCAGAACTGAGCTAAGTTTTGCTGTAAACAAAGTCTGTCAATTCATGGTCATACTCTTGAAACTCACTGAGCAGTAGTGAAAAGAATTCTCAAGTATCTAAAAGGCTCTTTACACCATGGCCTACTTCTCAAAGCTGCTACTCCAGGAATTACCATTCCTATTAAGGCCCTATGTGATGCAGATTGGGCTTCTAACCCTGATGATCACAGATCTACTTTAGGAGCTGCTATTTATTTTGGTCCTAACCTTATATCTTGGTGGTCTAAGAAACAACAGATTGTTGCAAGGTCAAGTACTGAAGCTGAGTATCGAAACCTATCTCAAGCTACAACTGAAGTAGTGTGGATTTATTAGAATTCTAACAGTATCATAGAGATATTTTGAGAGAAAGAGAGAATGAAAAATGATATTAAGCCACTTAATAGTGTAGTACAGTCTGGTATTTATAGACCAAAAAAGTCAGTTATAACAACTAACTAACTTCTAAATAACTCCCTTTAACTGGAGTGCAGTTGAATATTGCAACTCTCTGTACATTACTCTAATAGGATTCAAACTCTGCTGACTGAACTCTCTATTCCTTTCACTACTCCAACAATCTTCTGTCATAATCAAAGTGCTGTTGTCATCACTCATAATCCTGTTCTTCACTCCAGTACAAAGCACATGGAGATTGATATTTTCTTTGTTCGAGAGAAAGTTCTAGCTAAAAAACTGCAAGTCTACCACATTCCTGCCATAGATAAATGGGCAGGTGCCTTGACAAAAGCTCTATCTCCAACCAGTTTTCTTTTCTAGAGATCCAAACTCAGTGTCCTTGAGCCTCCTCCAAAGACTCAGCCCCATTGAGGGGGGGGGGGGGGTGTATTAGAGTATTATATGGAGCTGCAGTTAATCAACTGCAGACTCATCTAGCTTCTAGTAGAAGTTAGTTAGTTGTTAGTAGTTGAAAGTTAGTTAGACAATTCTGTTAGACTCTCTAATAGAATTGTCTATATATACTCTTTGTAAATCTGAGTCACATGGGTTAATGAATAATATTTCACTTCTTCATTTCTCCTTTCTCTCTCTCTCTCTCTCTCTATTCTCTTAGACTAGAAACTCTATGAATGCGGTCCTTTAAACAAAATGGCCCATTATTATCATGGAACAGACTACTACATCAGAAATGACAGAAAATACATTAAACTATCAGTATCAATGCAAGAACATCTATGTTGATGAATGACAAGATTGACCTCATAATTTGCCATCCTTTTCAATATTTGATATTTGGGTGATTCCAATTCTAGTGTCTTGTAAATCCTCAACTGCAAAGTGCCAAGGCTTCCAAGTTAGAATAACTTTCAGGAGACTTTGAGATAAAGAACATCCAAGGCATACATCCAAATATTGTGAAATAGAAGGGCTACCTATTTGATTACATCCAACAAACCTTCAAAAGAAAAATACTCATTTTTCTCTATTGAATCCCAAAAGTTCGGGAAAATTGAAAAATAAGAAGTTCAATGCCAATATGGAAGTAGTAATATCTCTACATTTACAAAAATAAGATGCAGTTTAAGCACCGTTGAGTGTTGTTTTCCAATTAAAACTAGACACTACAAGGAAAATGACTTTTACCTACTGTCAAGATCTATCACTAGAAGTCCAAAATCCGTAGGTAGAAGTATAAAGGACTTTGTCCTACAGACGTTTTTTGCGTCAACTTTGAGGGGGTATACAGTGACAACTAATAGTCTGTCACTATAGGCTTTACCTACGGATATATTTTTACCTACAGTCAAATTTAACTATCACTATAGGTAACACCTACTATTTCAAATGTGTAGGTAAAAGATATTAATTTATACTTATAATTTCTAACTGTAGGTAAAAGTCAATTTACTTGTACCTACGGTGTTCTGTAGGTAAATGTCATATAATAATAATAAATCTAGTTCCTAATTACACTCTTTGTTGATTATAATTTTTAATTAAATATACATGAGCTTATTATTATGCTGCACAAAGTTAGAGATCTGCTGCAACATGGCCTTTGAAAAGTTACAACAACCTGCAAAAGGAGTTACATCATGTATAACATATAAGAAACTGAGCAAGTGGACAATTTCCATTCAAATATACATAATGTTCAATAGAAATAGGAGAGAAAGAGAACCTTCTCATTTTGTGTAAACAAGCAATCTAGCAGAAGGGTGCGATCATCAGCATTTAATGCTTGCTTAAGCAAAACATGTACAGAGTCTGCACTTGGAGGCTTTGCTGGGACAAAAGATTCTTGCTCTATATCACTCCTTGATTTGTTCCCATCCAGAACACTTAGACTAGCAAGTTTCTCTCCCATTGTTGGCTCATTCAAATCATCATCAAGAAGGACTCCTTCAGTAGCCTCATGTTGATCTACATTAAATGATAGTACAAAAAATACCAATCAATTCTTAAATATACTCAGATAGTGGTACTGTGGTAGTACTACTGCTCATCATGCCAAAGAGTAAATTTTACATAAACTAATGGAGGATGTCTTATGGGAAGTGTAGGACCTCTACACAGACTTCCTGAATTTAAATCACACTTCCAAACTTGAAGATGTTTATCCTTAAAATCTAATGTAACTAAATTTTTGGCATCACTCGATATAGAAATGTGCTCTACATTTCCCTGTTGAGGAATAAAACTAAAATGTAATGATGCTTTTAACTTGTAAAGACAAATATTCGTATCCAGAATAAGTAATGAAGATTACCAAATCATTAGGGAACTTCAGAATCTCTTCCCCAATTTCCCAGCTTATAACCCGTGGTCTAGAGCTGACAATAGCTAAATATTTTTCATCTGGAAAATTAGAAAAGAAACAAGTGTCAGTTGTCATGCAATAAGATGAATGAATATGATGGACCAAGCTCATGAAAAATGTCGGTAAGCAATTTACACTACTAGCGTGTTTGACAACTCGTTCAGATCCAAGTAAGAAACTCATGTTCTAAACGTGAAAAGTGAAACCAAACATGCTATACATTACATATTCACCTCGTATGTTTTAAATCACGCTGTTATGGATCATAAACCATGAAATAAGATTCAGATACTTGTTTGAATTGGTCTTAATTAGTCAATTATAACTTTTTACATTTAATATATATACCTGGTGAGAATTTACTCTCAATGTAAATTGAACCCATGAAGAAATATATAAAGAAATAAACCATGGTGCTCTTTTTTTTTTCTTTTGAAAGTCAGTATAGTACTTCTAATGTACCTTTTTGGCATTTTAAAACTTTGAAAGGTAGAAGAATGATCAATGAGATATTACAAATTACAATTTACAATAAAGGAAAAGAAAAAAAAGGAGAAGGGAAGTGTGTGTGAGGGAATTATTACCATGGAAGCAATGGCTTGAACACCAACGTACTTAACGTCCCAACTGAATTCAGTCATGGCCCAAGTGGTCCCACCAAAGTCATAAGCCTTCTCCAAAAAATAGGTTAAATATTCCTCCTTTTGGGTGGCCCTATATAGCCATATTATAAAGTGGAACATTTTCACTTAACAGTTTCCAGATTTGAGGCCATGAATTCTGTATTACAAAAAGAGGAACATTTTCACTTAACAGTTGCTAACATTTTATCAAAGCATTTCATAATGTTAAGATATAAAATATACTGCAGTAATAAAGCATTAAAGATTTGAACGAGTTGTGCTCTAAATTAAAGAATAAAGAGCAGCACAGAAATGAGTAATTTCATTTGCATCTCCTCCAATATCTCTAATAAGAATCCTTTCACAAGCTTCTAGCGCCATTGTTTGGAAGAAGAATGAAGAAGAGGCTATGAAGAATAGGAACTACAGGAACAAGGATATGTCTCACTTGAAGACAATAAAATGATGATTATATCGAGGAAAAGGAGGACCATTCATGTCCTTTCAGCTAGAAGCTTAGCCTTTCCAGATAGTTAGTATATGACAATTATATTTGGTAGATTTATTTTAGCATTTGAAAAGAAAAATATATTGCAACCAGTAACCACCATGCTTTCCTCCATTGACCGCAATGTCAACTCGACATTTGTATGGTGGATTTTAGGCTTGCTACTATCTACTAATAATAATGCCAACTTCTAATCACTTGGTCATTCATGCTCTGCTTGTTAACATGTTAAAAGAACCTTTCAAGCCAAAATTTTATGTCAGGTGAGCTAATGGAATATAAACGGTTATCTATAACAAAACAACATTAAATAAGTAAAATTAAATGAAAAACCTTGCTGTGCTGTCAAATGAAGTGATTAATAACTGGCTTCCATCACGGGAGAAGGAAACACTTGTGACACCTTGAGAATGAACACGTTCAAGACGCTGTAAGCACTGACCAGTCCTAATACGCCAAACCTAAAATGAAATGTGAAATATACAATTTTAAGTTTTACATATTAACAGTTGGGGTAAAAACATAAACATTTCCAAAAACAGCAAGTCAACAACTACAACATCGACAAGAATTGGAGATAGCAAAAATTCAAGGAACCAGAAGATAATGAGACAAAGTAGGACCATATGAAGTTATAAACACAAATCATAGAGTGAAATGGAATGCAAGATGGCCCAACATGCACAATAAATAATTTATACCACATTCATATAAATGCTCATTTTTAAAATAAAAAAAATAAAGAAAACCAAATTAAAGACATATTCATCATTAAAAAATAAAAATCAGCCTAGACACAATTACCACTAATCCAAGGCGTAATTTATAAGTCCATAACAATAGTCAAGCATAAGGGAAGAAAAAGACAGCACAGACTATCATCCATGAAAAAAAAACATGCAAGACAGGAAGGTGGGACTAACTAAGCTATGCAAAATAAAGGTGATAGGGCAAAGACCAGAGTACAGAAGTTTTGGCTGCCAAAAAAAAGGACAGGTTTGGCCAATGGCCAGAAAACACTCGGGTTGCTGGGTGGTACTTGGTAGCCAGAAAAGATGAGGGAAGAATAAGGAGGTACAAATACAGGGTGGGGTGGCTGGGTTATCTGTATGGATGAAGGGATTCTAATCCTAAAATCCTACTGTTGCAAAAAATGGAGTAAAATCACAAAAATTTCCCTACAAAAATGCGTGATTTCGCCATTGCCTAAAGTTGCAACCACTTCACAATTTTGTCCATAAAATACCACCATCTAGATTGCAATCAGTGCAAAGCAAAAACACAATGCAACCACAAATTATAGCTACCAGAGGCAAATCTTCCCCACATCATCACTATACTATTGTTGCACAATTTGACGCTATTCACTATTAACCCATGCTTCAAAGTCATACAATCTAAATTTCACCAAATGAATTTTGTTTGGTAGCTCAGTTCTATTTCACAGAAATATCAAAGCTATATGTGCAGTGCACACCTGAAAATATAAAATGTACAAAATCAAGGATACAAGAATTTCTTCTATAGGTTAGCTCATGCAGCCTTATATGCAGACAAGTATTACTCACTTTAATCTTTCCATCTTGAGACCCAGATGAAAGCATTTCTGAATCTGTGCTAAAGTCTACACAAAGCACAACATCATCATGCATCATGAACACTTCCTGCAAGTTCATAGAATCAGAAAATGTCTAAGGCAAAGACTTTTGATAAACTATAAGAAATTTCCTTTAAATCAATAGTATTAATATTCTTAGACAGCATAAATCAAGCAGATATGTTCATAACTTCATACACTTACTGAACACAAAGTGAGCAAGAGACATATTATCAAAACAAGACATCATATCATGAAAGAAAATACAATCACATGAAAAAAAGGTGTAATCTGTGCATAAATTTATATATATATATATATATATATATATATATATATATATATATATATATATATATTACAGAACCACCAATCTGTACTTATTTACCACCAATCTGTACTTATTTACAGTCAAAGTTGAAATAGTTCCCAAAATGACAACAAAGATCTGAGTGAAATATCTTTTCTACAGCTTTGAATGCAATTATAAATGTAAAGGTACCAAGGTAACAAAAGTGTTTGGTAACCTTGGGGCTAAGTAAACCTTACCAAGGAAATATATCAACCAAATATCTATTTCCAAATTCATCATCAACTATCACATACAAGACATTTATTTATTCTTGGCAGGTAAAGTCGTTCAAATAAAAACTCACTCACATCAGCCTGGTACTGTAGATCTTTCTTCAGCTTTCCACTTATGTAATCCCACACCTAGAAATATGTCCAAAAAATCAGGAAGAAAACTGCTGAAAATGAAACTTTAAACTCCAATCTAGAGCACGAGGATGAATTTGTAAATAATATTTAGTTGGAAGTAACTCTAGTGCTTGTATGCAGAAACACAGTGAATGAAAGGAGAATTATGCACTAGGAACAAGAATAGTTAATAGCTCGAGAAAATATTATGACGTTATAAATTCTCAAAACCCCAAACCACTTCCCCCTAAGAGACCAATAACTAGCGATCCTTTCAAATTCTATCAATTTTAAGTATTCAACGTCTAATTTTTTACAGTGCCTTGGATAAGATGTTAGGTTTTCAATGAAAACAAGTAACAAGAATGATAGTGAAGTGAGAATGAATACCCAAGTCATAGTCCGCAGGATTGAGAAAAATGCGAAGAGAAGAAGGGGATGCATCAGATTCAGATTCAGATTCCTTCGATTTCTTGGAGAACGAGTGAGGATCGTCGTCTTCCTCCGTGAAATGCCTTTTGTTCGAAGCCATTGTTATTTGTTAAGGACAGGCGCCAAAACATTAAAAATCAGAGCCACATGCATTTTATACTCCCTGGGCACTAAGATAATACCCAAGCCACTGTGCATGTGCGTAAAGTGAATCAATGTTCTGAAGGGTAGCATAGGACTGTGGGGCAGCAGGGGTTTTCAACAAGGAAACAAGCAATGAGTAAAGATGTGTGCGTGAGAGGGAGGTTGCAATTGGTTTCAGGAGTTTTATTACAAGTTTTTACAAGGGACGCTTGTTTTGGTTCATAGTCAAGGGGCCGCACAATTGGGCAATTGGTAATTTGCTTTCGGCTTTTAGGTTACAAAATGTTTGTCATATTATCACTGGTATACTTAATATGGTATGGGACTAAAAACTTAATTAGAGAATAGTTTAAGGATCATAACCTATCAAATATTTGTTTATGAATTTTAAAAAATTGAGAAAGGTTAATGTTTTACTTCTTCTTCTACACTTTTCTCTTTGGCGAACAAGTCACGATTTTTGTTATTCTTCTTCAATCCCAAAATAAAGAGAAAGTTGTGTTGGGTTAGATTAAAGTGGATTTGAGAAAACAACGCTCAGGTCCGAAGTTCAAATGGGAAATTTGGTCACACACGTGTCACGTGTCCCGACGAATGTCAATGAAAATTTTGAATAATTATTAACTAAAATTAATTTAAATTGAATGATTATTTTTTTGAAATTGAGTATTTACTAAAAAAAACAAGAGACTAGTATTCAAATTCAAATAGTCTTAAAGAATTTTACCTACACCAACAATTGTAGGTATAAGACTTTTGAGGTTATACCTACACCAACCAATTATAGGCATAGATTTTGTGAAGTTTTATCTACATCAAGTAGTTGTAGGTATAAGTTTTTTAAAATTTTGCCTACACTGTGTTTCTATAGGTAGTAATTCTTTTGAGTTTTACCTACACTAATCAACCATAGGTACAAGTTTTTTGGAGTTTTACCTACACAACATAGTTGTAGGTAGAAGTATTTTTTTAGTTTTAATGAATTTGCCTACACCAAATAATGGTTGGTACAAGTGGTTGAGTTTTACCTACATTAGTCAGTTGTAGGTAAAAGTATTTTTGAGATTTACCTACACTAATTTATGTCTGTAGCAAAAAAGCGTCCGTAGGCATAGGTTATTTTTCTTGTAGTGAGAGTTTCATTTAAACCTTTATAAAGCATTTACCAAGGTGAAAAATAGCATCAAATGCACCAAACATGTAAATATTGTCCTTTAAAAACTCATCACTTGATAGCACAACACCACTACGAGATAGTTGGAACCTACCACATGGCTGTAAAACTTGCCATTTTCTGGGTTAATGCCCATAATGGAAGTTTCTGTAAAGATCAATTGTGGTTTCCACGGAAGTAGCACGAATTTCACAACCATGGCCCAACTTGTAGTTATCTCATATGGTCCTGTCTATAACAATTCCATTAGTTCAATTGAACAAATATTATGGTAAAATATATTTTTAATCCTATACTTTCTCAATAAAAATTGTATTAGTATTTGTTATGGTGTTGATCACTAGAACATGGAGAGCGTAATTGAGGGAGAGAGTTGTTGTTAAAAATGAATCACAGTCCCCCTATTTCGTGTATAGTTACAATTTTATAGACCGTTAGGGGCCTTTGGCAGGAAAGTTAGTTATGCCACGTGTCAACTATTATATGTGTTTCATGTCGGTTACTTCATATGTTCCGGTTTCTTAACATACGTGGGCATACCTTTACATCTGTTCGGCCTAATATATCTAACTGAGTAATCCCCATAACTGTAGCCCCCAAGTCTGTATTGCTTCATAGGACTTAGAGTGTAGAAGCCAATGTTTTTCCCATAACAGATTTCATCCCATGTACTATGACACTTATTTGTAAAATAACCTACACTAACTATAGCAATAAGGTACAGACTTAAACGGGAAATATAGACTCAGTGTAGAAAAAGGGTGCCTCGAGTTAACATCTAATTTTGAAATCCTTGCTCTCATGTACGAGACCCAATTTAGTATCTACTTTCACAAATTGTGTACCATAATCCTTAGCAACAAGGAGGCCATCATTGTCTAAGCATATTGAATTGAACAACCCTAGATGGATGATACCTTCATCAAACACAATTGTATGCGTCAATGTCCGTGATGCAGTGTCTAGATATTGAACCATTGACCTGATTTCTAATTCCTGTTCAAATGACCACTGATCAAATCAAGGTATGCTTCAATGTTGTTAATGGCGGATGGTGGTTCATGGTGGAAAGCCAAAAATCCACCATAAAAATATGGCGGATGGCGTAGAGGCAAATGGCGGATGTCATGATATATATATATATATATATATATTAACAAAACAATAGATAAAAAATAAATAAATAAAAAATTAAAAAAACAATGGATTGCATTCAAATAAACTAAAAAAGTTTCATGAGTTCACACAATAACCAACACCAAATAAACTCATTCAAGAGTTCAAAATAACAAAAGGATAAAAGCATAATGCGTGATGATGGTTTAGCCATTGTAATTAGTAGAAGAGGGCTAAATAGAAACAAAAAATACAGAACAAAAAAAAAAAAAACAAAACCAGGGTGTTGCTGTTGCCGTCTGTAGCTGTAGCCGTTGCCGTTGCCGTCGCCATCGTCGTCTGTTGCTCGCGTGCGTGGTGCCATCATCGACTTCGGGTGAGACTGTGAAAGAACTTGCGCTAGTGAGTGGTGTTGTCGTCGACTTCGGGAGTTCAGGAGTTCACGTGGTGCTCGTGCTGGTGCGTGCTGCTCATCCCATTTTGATTCCAAAACCAAGTTTAGGGTTGGGTCGGGTCAGCTCAAGACAGCCCAATTTGTCATTTTGGGAAAATTTAAAAAAAAAACGACGTTTCTTCCTCAATAACCACCATTAAACCTATGGCGGCCGCCATGGTGCCGCCATTTGAAACCCACAACGCCACCGCTATTTGGTGGCGTTTTTCCAAAAATCCACCACGTCATACCGCCATGGCGCCGAAATAACCACCATTTGACAACACTGGTATGCTTACAATTTTTAATGTACCTGATCAGTAGGCATTCGAACAGAAATTAGAAATCTAGTTAATGGTTCAATATCCAGCCACTGTATCATGGACATTAACGCATAGAATTGTGTTTGATGAAGGTATCATCCATCAAGGGTTGTTCACTCCGTTATGGTTTGACAATGATGACGTCCTTGTTGCTAAGGAATATGGTACCCACTTTGTGAAAGTAGATACTAAATTAGGTCTCGTACATAAGAGTAGGGATTTCGAATAAGTAATTTGCTAAGGAATTAATTTCTAAATAATGTTTGTACCTTATTGCTTTAGTCAGTGTAGGCTATTTTACAAATAAGTATCATGGTACATGGGAAGCAACACCGACTTGGGGACTTCTGTTATGGGAAAGACATTTGCTTCTATACTCCTATGTCAACATTACTTCTCCGATGCAATACCGACTTGGGGGCTATTGTTATGGGGATTACCTCACGTTAGATATATTAGGCCAAATACATGTAAAGTATGCTGACATATGTAAAGAAACAGGCACATATGAAGTCACCGATGTAGGCTATGAAACACAAATAATAGATGATTTGTGGCATAACTATCCAGCGAAAGGCCTCTAAACGATCTATAAATAAATATTGTAATTATACACGAATAAGGGGACTCTGATTCAGTTCTTAAGAACAACTCTCTCTCAGAATACTCTCCCTCGATTACGCTCTCCACATTCTAGTAATCAACACCATAACAATATCATTACTCTAACTTTGATTAATTTGGTCCTGAACTTAAAAAAAAAATGACATATTTCTCGGAATAAAATTAAAATGTGAGTTATTTGCAAGGATTAAAATAAAAAATAACATCTTAAAAAAAAACTAACATACCTGTAATAGGTTGGGATATGATGGTATTTTCTTTTTTATTTTTGATATATTTTCATATTAGTGTAATCATTTCAAATTTATTATACTACAATCTTATGGTGGTTATATTAATGCTATGTTTCCTTGTTGTTGATGTAAGATTAGTTCCACTTTTATTATTAATTTTTATGGCATGGAATTTTTTTTCATAGTTTCATAAGCAAAGTTAATTGAAGAGTTTTATTAAAAATTAGAATAAAAAACACTTGATGTATGAATTGAGATAATGTCATGAGGGGTGTTACAACATGATCGTAGTCCTCTAGTGGCATGCGAAGTACATGTTATTTTCCATTCTTTTGTTCACCTTTGAAGTGTAGTGGGTGAAAATTTCTAAAAACAAGGGAGGTGCAAGTATATGGAATGACACATGATCTATGCGATCATTAGGTATAAGATTGATGATCAAAGTAAGAGGATTAAGCAAAGCAAAAAATATAAATAATGAAAGATGCTATTTTCATGAACTACTACCGCAACGTATATATAGACATGAAAGGATTTTGAATGTGTAGTGGTTACTTAAGAGTGCTAAAGAAGCTATTTGAAAATTTTTAATTGAATAAAATGTAACTTCTTAAATAAGCTAGACAATGTTTATTAAGAAAAGGTTTAAAGTTTTTTTATAGATATTTTTGTGTTATTTTCCTATTAGAATTGATGTTTCAGTTGATTCAATGATGGACTTAGCATGCAAATGGTGGAGGTAAAAGTAAAGATGAACTACAAAGTGTGGAAGAGGAAAGTGAAAAATATGAGGGAAGGAATGGAAGTAAGATGATATGGTGATGGTATGCTAATAATTTACCTACAACAAAGGACTTAATTAAAAGTTTTAAAATACTTCAAAAGATAAAAATGAAAGTAAATGATTAAATTTAGAGACAAAAATGTTAACAAGTGGTTAAGTTCATGACCAAAATGATAGTATGTGGTTAAGTTCATAAACTAAATTGAAAAGTCAACTTTTAGACATGTGGCAACCTTCGGTTTTCATGTGCCATCCATATGTGTACAAAATGTGCTACGTAATCTTCTTGAGTTGCTTCGTTCATCTCTTATTTCTTCTCCACCATTATTGACAACTTGCACATTTGAAATTTGAAATGTATCTATTGTGTGCTTAGCTTATGGTCATAGTAGATCCTCATGACTTGTTGAGATGAGTCATATGGAGTCTTCTGAAGATTGATATGCAACATGTCTTCTAAAGATGCTTTTGAATATTGTAGACACGTCGGTCCTCACTAAAGTATTATGAGTGTAACTTTTAATGATCCCTTAGTCATGAGTAGTTGATATCTACCCTTTGACTAATGGTACCCCCAATATCATGATTTTGATTATGCACAACTTTTGATATTTTCTTTTTAACCCAAAAACCATTATCACCTTCTAGGTTTTGAATAGCTTTCTTTCTAGTGGTTCTGCTTCTAAATATGCAAAATCTTACTTTGACTATAGGCCTACGCCTCAAACCTTCTCCATGTAACACCACTCGTTACACTGTACCAATGGAGATTAATCTTCAGTTTGTTCAAATACAAAGACAAAATGAGTTACCAAACATGATGTTTGATGATTTGTTCAATTTAGATGAAAAATATTTGTTTGCCTTAGAAACCATGATATGTAAAAAAGAGAAAGTGGCCTATTTTTACAATGGAAAGGTAAAATTGAAAGCATTCAATCAAGGGGATTTAGTTAGGAAAGTAATTTTGCCCATGGATAAAAAATCAAAAAGTTTCGGCAAATGGTGATTGAATTGTGATGGACCATTTCAAATCAAAAAAGTTTTTTTGAATAATGCTTATTCAATTATAGAACCCACAACTGCTAGGCATATTGCATAATCAACATAAAATATCTAAAGCAATATAAGCCTAGTATAAATGAAATAAAGATCACCACGTAGACCATCAAAATAAAAATTGTTAAAGCTGCCTCAGAAAACAATCAAGGGAGATGTAAGATGCAGTTGTGGTAGATCAGTGTAAACTTGAAATGAGTTCTAGGAAGAAAAGGAAATATTAGATATTTTTGAGAGAAAAGAAGTTTCTAGAGTGTATGTAGCATGAAAGATGAGATGAAGTGACATGAAAGAAAGATAAGTTCCTTTTATAGGGTGATGTGCAGAGGGACATTTTCTCATTAGGTATGGTTAAGAAAGGGTGGTTGTAACACCTTAAAATCCTTTTTTTGAAATATTACATTAAAATCGTATAAATAATAAATATTGCGGAATAAACGTCACTAAATATAGTTTCTATTTCTAAGTTGATAAAATATCTCTACATGTTTTTTCTGAGAAAAGAAGGAACATGTATACATATATATGTTGCGCTTGATTAAAACATGTACGTATAATTAAAGTGCTCGTGAATAAAGGGTATTGTCAAAACACGTTTTCTATTTAAAAACCATTTTGAAATTTGTTCATTTTTCTTCCACCTTTACACAATGCTATAAAAAAAAAATAACTTATAAAGAATTAACTTGCAGCAAACAAAATACTAATAAACTAAAAGAAATATGTAATCATACATAATGACCCTCTATGGTCCTTAATATATAAACATGGATGTACCAAAGTTATTCAACTATTAACAATAAAATAAAATATCCACCACCCCTCAAAATATTACACACTATCACCAAAATGTTTCATACAACAAAATATCAAGACATTGAGTATAGAATTCTTCCCACCCCAAATATACATAAAAAATGGAAAACAATCACACACTCAGAGCAATCACTACCCAAGACCTAGAAGTGATATGTAGCGTGTTCCTCTATGATGATTAGTGGTATTTGGGGTTCATATAATAGCAACAAGTGGCGCCGGATGTAATCATAGTGTGCGTGGAAGCGCACTTCTTCCTCCACCGTGTAGCTGTAGCGGTAGCTACTAATCCAAGTGAACATCCTCCATGGATGCTCCATGACCTCCCCCTGAAATTGGTGGTTGCAAGGGTGAGTCCTCTACTCCTCGAACGCCATAAACAACAGACAATAGTAAAACAAAATTAAAACATACAATCTACATAACCATTGTGTGTGGTTATCTAAACAAACAACACTCTCACATCCTAAGCGCCTAACTATTACACTTAATTCACCATTGGGCCCAATCACTGCCACCAATCCTCCCAGGTCTTGATGGTCTTACAAAATCATGTGGATGACAGTCAGGAGTGATCGCTACATACGGGTACATCATGCACCGACCCCTCATCTTCCAACTGAAAAAGCATAGTCTCGGAGCCCATCAAGAGTAGCAAAGTGAGGCCTGTGAATTACCTGCGCCAAATGAGTGCACCAAATTTTGGGTAGTCACCATTCGCTAATTCCCCTAGGTTCTTCGAACCTCTCCGCCCACTACACCTCAGTGTATCTTTGTCCCTCATCCACTTCCTCAACACAACCTCACCTTCTCACAAGGAAATAGAACCACTAATTCTTTTACTCTCTGTCTAGTCCTCTTGAATCTTGTCACCATATCGCGTGCACAGTCCTCGTACCATGTACATCAATGAAAGAGTACAAACAAACAAACAAGAAAGAGAGACAGGATTCAAGCCTACGTACTACTCTCAGGGAATCAGTCGTGATCCCTTAAGCGGTAGAAACCACTTGCCACACAAACAAACGAACAACATAACAACTATAATTATAGCTATCTAACCACTCATAACAAACAATTTGTCGAGGATCAAACACCCCCAGTGTAACGACCCGCTTCATCGCTACAATATCACTACTCTACAATGAGTAATTTCAATTTTAAAAGAAAATTCTATTAATTTGATTACGAAAATGGTGGTAAATTTCTCGCGATATACACTAGATAATGCATAAACACACACACAAACCCATATATATATATATATATATATATATATATATATATTAAACCACTATACATCATTCACATGTCCAAATATAATTCAGATTTTACATGTTTCTAAACCCAAGATTTGCATGTCCAATAAAAAGGAATCAACGAACCAACTAAGGAAGAGTTGATAACAAAATACAAATCTCTCCCAAAATAAATTCCAAAGTTATCACATCAACTTGGCAGCTCCTACAAAAGAATCTCCCTCCAACATCACCTACTATTGATCATCTGCTCCCACAAACGAAGGTTCACAATCATCACAGGTACCAACCACACGGTACAAAATTTCAAGGGTAAGTTTATGATAAAAGATCAACAAACACCAGATGAGAATGGTTAGCATGAAAACAAAGACAATAACCATAATCATTTTCAGTAATCCATCAGTTTAACATACACTTAACAAACTAGTCATCAACTTTTTTCACAATTCAAATCATTTATGCTTGTAGAAGCAAGCTTCATGATGAATCAAGATTGATTCAAAGAAGTTTTGATGATAACAAAGGTGATGATAAAAAGCTCAAAGGACAAGAACACTTCATGATAACAAAGATGATGATCTCAAGAATCAAAGGATGAGTTCAAGATGTTCAAGATTGAATCAAGAACATTTCAAGGTTCAAGAGGAAATTTGATTTCAAGAATCAAGAATCAAGATTCAAGGTTCAAGCTTCCAAGAATCAAGATCAAGATTCCAGACTCAAGATTCAAGAATCAAGAGAAGACTTAATCAAGATAAGTATGAAAAAGTTTTTTCAAAAACTGAGTAGCACATGGATTTTTCTCAAAACATGTTTACCAAAGAGTTTTTACTCTCTGGTAATCGATTACCAGATTATTGTAATCGATTACCAGTAGCAAAAATGTTCTTCAAAAAGCTTTCAACTGAATTTACAATGTTCCAATTGATTTCAAAAAGCTGTAATCAATTACAATGTTTTTTGGTAATCGATTACCAGTGTGCTTGAACGTTGAAATTCAAATTCAAATATGAAGAGTCACATCCTTTCACAAAAAATCTTTGTGTAATCGATTACACTGATTTGGTAATCGATTACCAGTGATTGTTTCTGAATAAATCAAAAGATGTAACTCTTCTCATGGTTTTTGACTTTTTCAAATTGGTTTTAAGTTTTTCTAAAAGTCATAACTCTTCTAAATGGTTCTCTTGACCAGACATGAAGAGTCTATAAAAGCAAGACTTTGTTTTGCATTTCAATTATCTAAAACAACCTTTACAATACAATCCTTTACAATCTTTTAATCTCTTTGAACTTCTTCTTCTTCTTCTTTTTGCCAAAAGCTTTCCAATGTTTTCTGGTTTTTCCAAACCTTGAAAACTTGTGCTATTCATCTTTTTCATTCCCTTCTCCCTTTGCCAAAAAGAATTCGCCAAGGACTAACCGCCTGAATTCTTTTTGTGTCTCTCTTCTCCCTTTTCCAAAAGAACAAAGGACTAACCGCCTGAATTCTTTTTGTGTCTCTCTTCTCCCTTTTCCAAAAGAACAAAGGACTAACCGCCTAAATTCTTTTGTGTCTCCCTTCTCCCTTGTCAAAGAATTCAAAACGACACAGTCTGAGAATTCTTTTGATTCTTCCCTTTCCCTTATATAAAAGATTTCAAAGGACTAACCGCCTGAGAATTCTTTTCTATCCCCATTCACAAAGTTTCAAAGGTTTAACCGCCTGAGATCTTTGTCTTAACACATTGGAGGGTACATCCTTTGTGGTACAAGTAGAGGGTACATCTACTTGGGTTTGAATAAGAACAAGAGAGGGTACATCTTTTGTGGATTAGTTCTAGTGGAGGGTACATCCACTAGGTTCAAAGAGAAGAAGGGAGGGTACATCCCTTGTGGATCTTTGCTTGTAAAAGGATTTTTACAAGGTTGGAAAAGAAATCTCAAGGACCGCAGGTCGCTTGGGGACTGGATGTAGGCACGGGTTGTTGCTGAACCAGTATAAAAACTCTTGTGTGTTTGTCTCCTTCTTCCCTACTCTTTTAATTTCCACTGTGCACTTTAATTCCGGCTTTTACTTTTGATTAAGTTTCTTTTCTGTTCTTCATTTACTTAACAACATAGTAAAAGCCTTAGAAGAGTAAATTTTTAATTAGTAAAGGTTTAGGAATAATTAATTCAACCCCCCTTCTTAATTATTCTGAGGCCACTCGATCCAACAATGCTGAAAATGATGCATGCACTTGACTCAACTCTCAAATGCAACGTGGTACCATTCATCAGGAAATAGCCTAAGTGTGTCCACTAGACACCCTTACTCAGGAAAACTAGGCAACAAGTGTGTATGTCACCTTATCGTGCACAAGCCACTCCCCTCCTTGGTGATTAGCATGAGTCTCAAGGAAGTTCTAAACCGAGTGACATGCCCCCAAGTACCAGTACTTTTCCTCATGAAAAACTACAAGTACTTACTGACAAAGTTTATACTATTTCCGTGCAATTTTGAAGTACGAAACATGGGTACCATCAATGCACTGACCGTGGATAGTGGAAAATTCTAAGCAATTCCCTTCCTTCTCTAGGGACGCTTGAAATTTTTAAACCAATCCCCTTCCCTCTCCTGGGATATCCAATAGGTCACTACCACCCTTCCCCCCCCCCCCCCCATGTACATACACAACATACATCAATCACGTGGCATCATCAACATCATCTCATCTATGTCATCATCAACATCAATGTCATCTCATCTCAAATGTCGTCATCAACATCAATGTCATCTCATCTCAAATATCGTCATCAACATCAATATCATCTCATCTCAATATCGTCATCAACATCAACATCATCTCATTTCAATATCACCATCAACATCACAAGAAATCGCATTCCACATATAACACATGCCTGAGATTCACATTTCCCAGATCTTCAGACAACATACATCACATATCCTAATAATTCATAATACCACAGGACTAATATTCTAGGGAAAATTCTAAATTAAAGAGAAGAACTATAGTATGCAAGCAACCCTTAAGCCCATTTAACATTTAGTAAAAGAAGTAAATAAGATAACAAATATAAATTTTTGGGCAGAGTTTCCTTTGTAATTAAGACTTTTCCCAAAAATCACAATCAATACATCAATAAGATCATTCACAGTTTTATTCGTTAATAACAAATATATCACATCCCATTAGTTAAAAACACATTTATTTCTTGAAAATCAGCATGCATAGGGACAAACATACCCCCATAATTGGTTTCCCTGACCCCAACTATGGTTTCAAAAGCTGTAAAAACACAATAAACTTCTTTCACCTATCTATATCTCTCTGTTAGTTCCTCGCGGCGCTGTTCTAAGATCTCTTAGGTTTACATCCGTTCGCTCAAACACAGAGCCTATTTCGGGAAAAGAGCCCTAGAAGCAGCAAAGAGGAGCAGCTTGTGCATTGAAGCCTAGGTTTTGTCATTTGAGAGAGATTATTGAGTAGAGAGTGAGTGTGAGATGTTGAGAAGGGGAGGAGGAATCCCCCTTCTTGTGTCAGAAACTATCATTCTCTGCTTTTAATCTCATTTATTGTTAGGGTTTCTTTGTAATGGCTGGCTAAACACCCTAGTTAGGGATTTCTAATGAACAACTAATGCAAATACGTAATATCTAATTGATTGTGTTTTCTGTGTTCAATGCTTAATGTTTGTATGCTTTTGGTTTGATCACCCAATTGTGTGCACAGTTAGGTGACTTTAGCATTGGGAAATGTACTGTTGCCTTAGAACTTGATTGAAGCAGGATCAAGACTTAGTCTTTAATGAGGGATCTGCGGATTATGTTTTGGTTTTAATTATGCTATTACAATAATGCTGTTTAGTTTAGGCCTAGTCTTAAATGAGGGATTTGCGGACGAAGCTTAGGCTAAATTAGGCTAAACTTTCGTAAGCTACTTGAGTTGAGTCTAGTCTTAAATGAGGGATCTGCGGACGAAATTCAGTTTAAGTTAGTCTAAACCTAAGAGGGCTGTCTAAATTGGGCTTAGTCCAACAAGAGGGATCTGAGGACAAAGCTTGGATTAATTCGGCCTGACGAGGGATCGAGGGTTTAGTAATTTAGGCTATAACATAGAACACAAGAGCACGATTGATTAGAGAAATATATTTCTATGCATCAGCTTGTTTGTTAGAAAGACCCAACATTTCTACCTACTGTTGTCATTTTATTTACCTTGCATTTTATAGTTTTTAGCATAAAAGTTTAGTTTAAATTCTGTTTGAAATTATCACTCATACATGTTTTCTCAACAATGCTTCGATTCTAAACTTAATTTAGGCTAACATTAGTTCCCTGTGTTTGATACTCGGATTCATCCGTTTCAAATTTTAAATACTTGACGATCCGGTGCGCTTTCCAGTAAACCCCATTGAAATTTCCTTGAGACATAAATGAACAAAAAGTAACTACATTGGGGAGCCAACAAAAGTATTTATGGCGCCGTTGCCGGGGAATTAAACTGTTAGTAGAGTTGAGTTTAGTTTTGTAGCATTGCTTTAATTTTACTTTTTCAATTTTTTTGATTCTTTTGACTGTGACATCCTGGAAATTTCTACTCGGAATTTTGTAAGCGTTATATTTTAAATAATTATATATATAAGTATTATTCAGTGTGTATATATATATATATACTCTTGGTAGAAGAATGTACATTGGGGGAAAGATGCGCGGGTTAGGCTAATTAACGAAGAGTAATCCATAACTGGACAATTATAGATTAATTCTCAATTAATTAGTCTAAAAATTATCGTTTTGCGTGCAACTAAAAATTTAACAAAACCAACCTCTGAGCCACGCTCAGGGTTTCATTCTGAGCGTTTTGATATATATATTGCCTACTTTCGAAAACGGGCCCCGACGGGTGCAGAGAAACGCGAGGGACTGGAACTAGAGAAATAACACGCAAATCGAGGCAGGATTTTAGCATTCAAAAGGTCAAATTTTTCTCTCCTTGTGGCTGAGTATGAAGTCACATCAAGGGGAAGAGGTGGGCCCCTTTTTGCTCCACTCAAAAGAAGACATGTGGCATAGCTTTTTTTTAAAAAAAAAAGAAAGGAAAGAGAAAATCCTTTTAAAATAAAAGCCACGTTCTCTCTCTTCACTCAGCAGAATTCAGAAGCTTTTCCCTCATCTCCTACGTTGCTTTTCTCTTCTTCTTGCTCTCCATTGAAGCCTCCATTAAAGCTCCAAACTTTGCTCACCATTTCTACTCCAAATTGCAAAAGGAAGCCATTTTCGGAGTCGTGAAGCGCACCTCTACGTTGTGGGACTTCGAATTTCAGGTATGGGTGGACTTCTTCTCACATGAAATTCGTGGGTATTGGGTTTTTGGGAGATATGGTGGGTAGTTCTACTAGGTTTATGCCTTATGGTAGTTATTTGTGAAGGAATTTGTTGAAAGCATGCTAAACTTGACATGTTTGATGTGAGTAAAGCTACCCATTCTGTTTTAGGGTTTTATGATGATGCTTTGTGATGTTTGTGTGCTGAAATTGTTAATAGAAAACTGGTAGAGATGATGGGGAAAGTTAATTTAGGGTTAAATGTGAGAATGACAATGTGGTAGGTAGAAAAGTGTGAGATTTTGAGGGTTAGAGAAGCTAAATTTGGGGTTAGTGTAAATTGGAGTCTAAAGTGAGTTGATCCTAGTTTAAAATGTCAATTAGGACTTGTAGGAAAGCTTGGGCAGAGCAAATGAGAAAAATGAGTGATAAATGTGAAAGCAAGAGTCATTTCTAGGATAAATTGGGTGTTGAGGGGTCAAATCTTGGATCGGTGGAGTTTTCGCCTAAAAATCAGTTTGAGCAAGTCTAAATTAATACTATAGACTTGTTTGAGATGAGAGTTTACCCCAAAATTACCCAATTCTCATTTTCACTTCTCAAACCTTGAAAATCCACTAAATTGATGGGTTTTGGATACCTAGATTTTGATTTACCTTGATATGAAGCTTGCTTTTGGTTTAAATATGATTTATACATGATTTAGGACTTGTAGGATCCAATTTGAGCAAAATTGGATGTGGGTAAGATGGATTTCGAAATCTGCCAAAGTTTGCAGCAAAAAGCTGTCAAATTGTGCAGCCAACTTGACCAAATGTGCAGAAAAATGCTTGTGCATTTCTGGTTATGGGAAAGGTAGTACATATTGCATTCTGGACATTTTCTAGAAGATCCCAAAGGTCAAAATGTAGATTTATGTACTGGGAACCTCCAGTAAAATTTTAGAGTCGATCCAACGGTTAACGAATCGGAACGAAGAGAATGTTACTGAGGTATTTGAGTAAGGAAAGCTATAATATGTGAATGTGTTTTGGGCAGAGTTTTCTGCCTATGCCCTGTTTTCTTGGTTTAGGGTAGTTCATGATAGTTGGAATTGAATTGCTTGGATATTGTGGAAGCTTGGAGGGGTTGATGGGGACCCGATGCTGAGGGGAACGAGGATAAGGGCTACGTAGGAGTACGTGAGCTCAATTGAAGGTGGGCAATTGGGGATGGTGGGTTCATGTTTGATGTGTGGATGTGGGAGAGTTGATTTGCACCATCGCTCAATCGCTACCTAGTACCACATATGACGGGTACCCCATAATCCAACAAGCTTGATGTGAGAAAGCGTGGAAGAGTCAGTCTTCCTACTTTTGTTTGTTGACCACAGAGTGGTACCTGGAGATATGTCGCGAGGGTCAGGAGACCTTGGGGACGTCAGGTGGGGTGCTATTGCCCAAAACCAAGCTTGACCAATCCTGACCCAACCCGGGCATAGTCAGTCAGTGAGAACCTGTGACGTACCTAAACAGGCGAGCTCCTGGCAGTCAACCAATAAAAGAACAAAGACCACAAAGCAAGGAGGCTTGTGTGGTGGCTGGCTAGCTATGAATCTTGAGGGGTATTTGGAATTTGGCCTCTGGTAATCAATTACCAAGGGTGTGTAATTGATTACAAGGCTTAAAAATGGAGACAGGAAGTTAAGATGGCCTCTGGTAATCGATTACCAAGGGTGTGTAATCGATTATAGGGCTTAAAAATGGAGACAGGAAGTTAAGATGGCCTCTGGTAATCGATTACCAATGGGTGTAATCGATTACAAGGCTTAGAAATGGAGACAAGATGTTGAGGTGGCCTCTGGTAATCGATTACCAATGCTGTGTAATCAATTACACAGAGTAATAGGACACTGGTAATTGATTACCAGTTATGTGTAATCGATTACACAGTGTAAATTGCAGGTTTCCATGTGCAGAAGCTGTGTAACTCGAGTTTGGACATTGTTAATCGATTACATACTTTGGTAATCGATTACCAGAGAAGAAAACCCCTGAGACATACCTTTTAACTATATGTAGCGGTTATGGGACACATTGTATTGTTTCCTGTAGTTAGATTTCTTGTGAAAGAGTTTACCCCCTTTCTTTTATTTCTTGTAGATCGCGATGGCAGCGCAGTTAATCCATGATCGCGTGGTGATGGAGTGCCTAGAGGGATTTTGGGAGACCCTCGAAGGCAATGAGAGGTGCCAATTCCGTGGCACGATTCGACTCACTACTACTTCATTGGTACATCGAGAGGAACCCGCACGCACGCTTCAGCAGCCTGTGGAGTGGATACTACCTACACCTACTCCATATCGACTAGTGGAGCCAGTTCAAGTGATAGAGGTGTCATCCTCTGAAGAGGATCCTGAGGAGGACCCAGAGGAGTTACCTCCTGAGCCTACTGTGGATGCTCTTGACTTACTTGAGGATGATGAAGACCCACTCCTTGATGTTGATTTTCCAGAGGATATCATGTCAGCATCTGAGGCAGACTCTACAGAGGAGAGCGGCCCTAGAGGGACAATAGATAGTGAAGACTCTTCATCATAGCAGACGGCTCCTTAGACTAGGTTTACATACTTTTTGTGGGTGGGTGTATCTAATACAGACTGCTAGGTTTACTCTTTTGATTTTTGGGTGGGTAGACCTATTGTATAGAAATTTTGATGATTGTATATATGAGGCTGAAGCCACCACAGTTGATACCTTTGCTCTGGATGTCACTATGTATTTTGCAAACTCCCATATTTTGGACAGTTTTAGATGATGAATGTAATTATGTTTAATCTTGTTATTTGAAAAGGAAGTGTTAACAAACTTCATTAAAAAGAGTTTATCGACCGCATTTTATTATTTTTCACATGACGACCTAAAATGATGGCTGGTATATTTTTCTTTTTGAAATAGCAAAATAGTTTAGAGGTTATGAGTGATCAGAAAGAAATGACTCCGAATAGAGTTGTGAACTGGCCATTCAGGACTCTATAGTGATAATTTTCCTTCTGAATTTAATTACCGTGAAAAGAGAGAGAAAAGAAAAAAAAATTTCCCATGGTTTCTGTTATTTAAATTATTACTATTAAACCAGTCATTATTTAGGGACGCCACATTGACTAACATAGTAGTTTTAGTACATTCATTGTTCTTTTGAATTGGATAACTGTTGTACTGTTCTTGTATGCAAAGAAGATCTTTTGCAGGTTGTCGCAACGTGCCCTTCGCAGGCGAGCGAGGGCGAGGCTCACGGGTGTGCTTTCCAAAGGAGGAAAGATGCGCGGAGTCGCCACCAACGTTTATTTGTGGAAAACGTCGGAAAAACCGAAGGAAACCGGTCAAAATGAAAATTCTAAGTTCGGGAGTTGTATTTACGCTTGAGGAAGGTATTAACACCTCTCACGTTTGTCTCAAAGGACAACAACCTATTTTTTAGAATTGTGGAATTGTGTTATCTTAACTTTTATTTCTTTTTATCTTTTGAGGTCGACAAAAGCGGGGCTTTTGCTCCTACGGACCCTCCTTTGGAGAGGAAATCAGACCTACGTAGTTCTTTCTTAGGCGTGAATCAAGCGATTCTTTTTTACTTGAAAGGTGATCATTTTAAGGCGTTGGACCTTAAAAATGATCCATTTTACTTGGTAAGAAACAGAAATGATAAACTTTCAAAATCCTATTTTTGTGGACGAGCTTGACTAGGCGAGTTGATTTTAGCCTTAGTTTCACTTTAGTTATTAGTCAATTCAATTAAGAATGAGAAATCCCAAAGAGAAAACGTCCGATTGATCTTTCGCTTTTATTTTACTAAAAGGTATTTTTGATTATTATATTATTATTTTACCTCTTTTTTGATTTCCAACGTGGTTACGGCACGACCGAACGGTCGGAATTCATTTGAACCAAAATTAACGGATGATACAATTCAAACGATCGGTGGAAATTTATTTTATTTTTAGATTAAGCGAGAAACGACTTAAATAAATGGCTTAAGCACGTCAAAAGGGGGTATAAAAAGAAAATGAAAACGAGAATAAAAATACATGAAACAAAATGTGGACCACCACGGGTACATAGAATGAATTGAAAAGCTTGGTTTGAGGTACTTACCCGTTGAAGACTGAAGAAAACGAAGAACGAACGATGAATCTTGAAGAACGGTCGAGAATCTTCGCGTAATTTCTCACGGAAACGTTACGGAAGCGCCTCGGCTTGGATTTTCTTCACGGAAATAATTTTCCTCAGTAATTTCGAGAGAGAGAGAAGTGCCTAAGAGGCTGAACCCTTTTCTTCTTCACTTCTCCCCCTATTTATAGCAAAATGGGGGAGAAGCTTGCCACCCAGGTCGCCCAGGCGAGCAAGGTTGCTTCCTCCAGAAGCAACAGCCTTCTGGAGGAAGGATCTGGAAGGCCCAAGTGGGCCATATTGCTATTTGCACCCCCCTTTTTACTAAGTGCACCCCCTTTCTATTTTTTGGTAATTCTTTTTCCGTAATGTTATGAAACTTTACGAATTTCGTAACGATACTTATTTTCCTTCCGCAAGGTTACGAATCCTTACGGATTATGTATTTACTCTTTTTTAGCTTTCGAAGAAGTTACGGAAACTCACGGATTGCGCAAAAACACCTCTTTTCGACTTCCGCCACATTACGAAATTTTACGGATCGCGCAAGCCTGCTTCCTTTTGATTTCCGAGACGTCTCGGGGCTTCATTCATTGCGCAACAAAGGACTCCAAGTATCTCAAAGCGGCTAATCAAAGCTTGCATGTCATCAAGTAATAATCCCCGGACGAAATTAGGGTATGACAGTTGCCCCTCTTTACTTGCCTCTCATCGGAGATAAGAGGAAAGCAAAGATAGGACACTGATTTCGTCCGTCCTGCCGTTTCCGTGATGACGACTCTCGTCTCTATTCCTTCTTTTTTCTTCTGCATAAAACAAAATACAAACAACAACAAGAACAACGAATATAATATACATATACACATATACACATATCCGGCGAAGGAACCGATCCAGAAAACAACAGAATAACGTGTTTCCCAGTCACCAGAGGCTTCGCGCTTGACAATGGAGGACACATGAATAGCGCTAGGCAATAACATTCATGAGGCTCCGAAAAGGGGTGAGAATGGAGGATTGCCTTGAGGGTCCTCACTTAGGCAATCATGAAACCAGCTCCAAACTCGAAAGTGGAGGACACATGAACAGCCCTAAGCAATAACATTCATGTGGCTCCGGAAAAGGGTGAGAATGGAGGATTGCCTTAAGGGTCCTCACTTAGGCAATCATGAAACACAGTTCCAAACTCGAAAGTGGAGGACACATGAACAGCCCTAAGCAATAACATTCATGTGGCTCCGGAACAGGGTGAGAATGGAGGATTGCCTTGAGGGTCCTCACTTAGGCAATCATGAAACACAACTCCAAACTCGAAAGTGGAGGACACATGAACAGCCCTAAGCAATAACATTCATGTGGCTCTGAAAAAGGGTGAGAATGGAGGATTGCCTTGAGGGTCCTCACTTAGGCAATCATGAAACACAGCTCCAAACTCGAAAGTGGAGGACACATGAACAGCCCTAAGCAATAACATTCATGTGCCTCCGGAAAAGGGTGAGAATGGAGGATTGCCTTGAGGGTCCTCACTTAGGCAATCATGAAACACAGCTCCAAACTCGAAAGTGGAGGACACATGAACAGCCCTAAGCAATAACATTCATGTGGCTCTGAAAAAGGGTGAGAATGGAGGATTGCCTTGAGGGTCCTCACTTAGGCAATCATGAAACATAGGTCCAAACTCGAAAGTGGAGGACACATGAACAGCCCTAAGCAATAACATTCATGTGGCTCCGAAAAAGGGTGAGAATGGAGGATTGCCTTGAGGGTCCTCACTTAGGCAATCATGAAACACAGTTCCAAACTCGAAAGTGGAGGACACATGAACAGCCCTAAGCAATAACATTCATGTGCCTCCGGAAAAGGGTGAGAATGGAGGATTGCCTTGAGGGTCCTCACTTAGGCAATCATGAAACACAGCTCCAAACTCGAAAGTGGAGGACACATGAACAGCCCTAAGCAATAACATTCATGTGGCTCTGAAAAAGGGTGAGAATGGAGGATTGCCTTGAGGGTCCTCACTTAGGCAATCATGAAACACAACTCCAAACTCGAAAGTGGAGGACACATGAACAACCCTAAGCAATAACATTCATGTGGCTCCGGAAAAAGGGTGAGAATGGAGGATTGCCTTGAGGGTCCTCACTTAGGCAATCATGAAACACAGCTCCAAACTCGAAAGTGGAGGACACATGAACAGCCCTAAGCAATAACATTCATGTGGCTCCGAAAAAGGGTGAGAATGGAGGATTGCCTTGAGGGTCCTCACTTAGGCAATCATGAAACACAGCTCCAAACTCGAAAGTGGAGGACACATGAACAGCCCTAAGCAATAACATTCATGTGGCTCCGAAAAAGGGTGAGAATGGAGGATTGCCTTGAGGGTCCTCACTTAGGCAATCATGAAACACAACTCCAAACTCGAAAGTGGAGGACACATGAACAGCCCTAAGCAATAACATTCATGTGGCTCCGAAAAAGGTTGAAAATGGAGGATTGCCTTGAGGGTCCTCACTTAGGCAATCATGAAACACAGCTTCAAACTCGAAAGTGGAGGACACATGAACAGCCCTAAGCAATAACATTCATGTGGCTCCGAAAAAGGGTGTTGGTGGGACCGAACGATCCACCGGGTTTTTCCACCTGAAAGGCAAGCATGCTTTTTGTAAAGAAAAATAAATCATTCGTGAGAGCACCATATCTTAGAGAAACAATATACTTGTGCCAAGGGTAATCTTCCTTGTAACCGAGAATGAAGGGCAGGACGTCAACTTTTAGCTTTTAAATGAACATGCTGGGGAAACATCGGGCTGAGCTGAAAATAAATCACTCATAGTGTATAAAACTCACAAGGCAAGTGTTTTATCCTATTCCCAAACCATAACTGCACCAGGACTTCATTTTGCACACGATTTCCTATCGAATAAGAGATCACACGTACGATCACGGATCAATAGGATTTTCTCGAGGGTAGTGTTTTTTGGAGAGGAAATTGGGTGTTTCGGTCTTTTCCTCTTTGTTCATGTGGGGTGGGATATTGCCAGTCAAGAATGATTCTGAGTGGCAATCTGGCTTTGAAGAATTTCTGTCCTCTTTTTTCATTGATCGAGAATTGCTTCTTTTCCCTTTTCACTTCTTTTCGATCTTTGATCGGGAATCCTTCTTTCCTTTCTTCTGTTCTTTTCTTTATTTTCATTTTTCCTTCCCCATCCCTTTCTTTGGGAAATCGGGTTTATCATTCTATTTGCTCTCCCTTGAGGAGATTCCACTGTCCTTTGCTTCGGGGGAAAGAATGAGGATTCCTTTTTTACAGGCCAAGGTTCAAAATGGTCTAAGGTTGTATTTCAATGGGGTCCTTTATCGCGGGAACCCCAATCTCGATATCTGGGGCGAAACAAATTTGGGTGTCAGTCGATTTCGGGCCGAACTTCCATATTATTCCATAAGGCACGCGTGACAATGATGATTTGAAAACAACGTGCAAAATTAGTCATGGCTACAGCCAGGTGGGCACTCAAGCATCCTGTTTATGGCATTGTGATACTACGGTTGGGAGTTTACACAGACAGACCCCACGTTTCCAAGTTATGTTCTTTCATCAGTTCAATGAATTCATCCATCTTTATCTTGGTTCATTCCGGAAAATACACTCTTAGCATCAGTCCCTTGTTTCCAGAAGATACGTTTGCTCTTTACGAATGATTTATACTTCTTAACTATAACATGTCGACCTTCGTGGTCTCTCTTTCTTTTTACTTTTTGCTTCCTTTTCATATATGTTCACTAAAACTATACACCTGTGGTCCTTCATGAGGAAAACCTTTCTTTGTACATCTATATGACAAACTTTTTTGTACACGCATTAGAACTCTTCTTTTTACATCACACGGTCTATATACAAACCATATTTACATTCAAAGATTTTTTCATTTTTCCCAACACACACTTATGGTTCACACAAAAGTTCCTTCATATATACTCGTTACTCACACACACAAGAATTCCTTTCCACGCGTCATTCACACAAAAATCCTTTTATACACACTTTCCTTTTTCTTTGTATACGCAGACATTTTATTCACAATGCTTCTCTCTTTTTATTAGGATTTTTGGTTCATTTGATTTTTTAGGACGACGTTCCTAAATGAAAAAAAACTCTACACGGTTCCGGAATTTCAACAAATATTATTGACAACAACGAAACAAGTACCGACGTAACAACTCAAACGATATGTATGTACAAAACAAAAGTCAAAACATGAAACAAACGTTAGTCCCTTAGTCAAACAAAAATAAGATGATATGTAACAGAAAAAACAAATGGAAACAAAAAGAAATATAGATCAAGAGATCTCCCAATCATGTGGCCCCGCTCCCTCCTAAGAAATCCAGTAAATCGGTCATCTCCTCGTCCTCGCGGGCCTCATCTGCCTCGTCGGGAGCCTCTGCTGGTGCCTTTGCTGGTGCCTCTCCTGCCTGGGCCTCAGGCCAATCTCCAGGCCATGCGACCTCTGCCCTGAACTGGTCCGGAGTAGGGCACGGAAAAGAAGTAAAGCCCTGGCTCTGCAGGCTGAGACTCATCTGATAAAGACAATCATGGGTCTGTACATGTGCCCGGTGGTTGGCCGCCTGCTGGCGAACCAAATGCCGCAAATACTGCTCCGTATCAAACGATCCGGCTGGACCAACTTGATGAGGTGGCGGCGCGTCCGTGGCCTGTGGTGCATCACCCTGGACCTGTCTCTGCGTGTAGTACTTCTCAATAAAAGCTCGGGTGATGGGCGGCCGAATTACCTTGCTAGGTGCGACGGGGACGCCAAACGACTGGCAGAGTCCTGTAATCAAGGCGGGAAATCCCAGAGCCCTGTTGGACTTATCCGAGTCCAGAGGGTGCCTGGTAGGCGCCATACCTGCAAATATATAGATGACATCAGCGATTAACTGAGCCACATGAATGCTCATCCGCGTCAGGATGGCATACACCAGCTGACACTTCGGCAGGGGGAGGTCGGAATTATGGTCGCTGGGCAGGATGTTGCTGAGCAGCAAAGTCATCCATATCTGAGTCAGGGTGGTCATGTTGGTGCGCATGATCCGCACCCGTCTCCCGGCAGCAGTCCGGGAAAAATCTTGCCCCGGTATACATAGCAACTGGGCGATGGCCTCCTCATCGAACCCATCGGACCAGTTCCTCCTCTGGCCATACTCACACTCCTGGCCCTCTTCCAGCACTAAAGGATATCCCAGTTGCTGGCCGATAGCATCTACATCAAACGGGATCCACTGACCCCTCACCCAGGACCTCATATCACGCACGCCCTCCTCTGTTGGCCAAGCATTGGCATAAAATTCGAGGACTATGTCTGGATCGAACTTGGCCATTGGGGTGACCAGCGATGCCCACCGCCGGCGAACTATCTCCTCCTGGAAATCGGTATACTCGTCGTCCCTGAGCTGGACGCGTCGCTCCTGGAGAAATGACCATCCCTTGATGGCCTCGAAGCGCTGCTGGTGTTCAGCGCTCCTAAAGTGGTGACTATCATACTCGGGAGCGGAACTAGTTCCTTCGGCCGCTTTATCCTTCCTGGATCTCTTTGAGGCAAGTTTCCTCGGGGCCATTTCCTGCGAGAACAAACATTCAGAAGTTAGCTTTACAAGATAACGTTTATCTTAACGCAAAAAGGTCGTGCTAATCCCTCTAATTTAGACCAAACTTATGTAATCCATTTATGCACACGCGCATGTTTAGAAAATATTCTATTACTCATGTCGACATACAAGAACATCCAATATATTCTAATTGCCATAAACCTATATACATTCTAAAAAGAAAACACACTTTTATGCTCAAAGTGTTGCGTCCAACTTTACACCCAATTTATATCCTAAACATTTGTTATCACAAACTACCTACATATGTTTGAAATATATATCAAAATTTTTTTTACTGTTTCCTTCACATTTATTCATATTGGCAAGCTATTTACATTATGCACACACTTGCATTCAAAAGGGCATTCCACACTATCATACATTCATTCAAGAAAACATTATTCATACTTTGCTAGGAATTTCATGCTCCTTATATTTACCTATGTATACCCCATTGCTTCAGAATACAACCTAGGACTAAGGCCTTTTCATTCAAATCCTCAATTCAAGAAAACAAGCACCAAAGCAAACCAAAACTGCCTCACAAATATAAGCATGTTCTCACAATTTAAGGCACCAAAAGATGAAGAAAACACATCAATGGGAAGCAAAAACATCAAGGATGGAATACTTACTTGTTGGAGTGAATAGAAACACCAAAAATGAAAGCAAAATGCGATCAAAAGTGGCTTAGGGGAGCAAGAAACCGCAAGCCTTCGTGTTCTTTATCTTTTGAATGAGGGGGGGGGGGGGAGTTTTTGGATGCCAAAACGTTCCCCTCCCTCGTTTTTTATAATTTGGGTGCAGGGGTTGCTCGCCCAGGCAAGCTAACCTGCTACATTTTTTTTAGGGGAACATTAACCATGTCCCCTCCTCCCTTACGGGCTAGCGTTTGCCTACTTGAACCTACTTAAACTAGAATTAGGTGTCGATTACTTATTTAAAACAAACAATAGTACAAGAAACTGCAAATGCAAAGGATATTGGGCTGCCTTGCAGCGATGTTCTCTGCTTGTTTAGCGCCGGGAAGGGGAAACGACCGGTCGGTCGTGACCCTATCCCCACTTGCATCCGTCCCCATGTACCTGCGAGTAGGAAACAAAATCCGTGGCCAATCGTGTCCGGTCATCATCTTACCTTGGTTGATTTCCGCAGTCAACTTGTCTTGACTTCTAACTGTGACCTAAGAAGGCCCTACCCCCGTTACCACAAAATATGCATGCGTATGTGCATGTATGAATGTTCCTAATGTGATGACTTTCTTTTAGTGGCGGCCGGTTAGATTCAATTTTAAATAAGCGTTTGGGGCACCCCATACACCGAGCGAAGAGGGCTCAAGCTATAACAAATCTAAAACACAAGGTTTGAAACCAAAGGAATGACAAAAACCTCGCCCATCTTTTCTTAAAAGAACGAGAAAAATACAGAGGAAGGGAATCCCTGGAGGAAACCAAGAAGAAAAAAAAAACTCAGAATTAAAGGAAACTGCAACGGTCCCCTCGATTGCCCCAGACTTCAAGCGTAATATCGTTTAACTACATCGGAGTTCAAGGGCGAAGGCAATTCCTCGCCATCCATGTGGGTGAGTATCAGAGCACCCCCAGAAAAAGCTCTTTTCACCACGAAAGACCCTTCATAATTCGGGGCCCACTTGCCTCGATTATCTTTAACAGCATGGGACATCTTCTTCAGCACGAGGTCCCCCCCGTTGAACTTGCGCGGGCGTACCTTCTTGTCGAATGCGTTCTTTATCCTTCATTGATACAAACGCCCATGGCTCATGGCAGCCAAACGCTTACCTTCAATAAGGTTAAGTTGGTCGTAGCGTGCTTGAGCCCATTCTGACTCTTCTAGGCCTGACTCCGCCATTATCCTCTGAGAAGGAACCTCTACCTCAAATGGGAGTACTGCCTCCATCCCATAAACCAAGGAATACGGCGTTGCCCCAGTAGAAGTTCGCACCGAGGTTCTGTACCCGTGTAGTGCGAAAGGCAACATCTCATGCCAATCTTTGTATGACACTGCCATCTTTTGAACAATCTTCTTGATATTCTTATTCGCAGCCTCTACAGCCCCATTCATCTTTGGCCGATAAGGGGTAGAGTTATGATGCTGGATCTTGAAGTCTTCGCACATCTCCTACATCATCTTATTGTTCAGATTGGTGCTATTGTCAGTAATGATCTTCCTGGGGAGTCCGTATCGACAAATCAACTCCTTCTTTATGAATCTAACTACCACATTCCTTGTGACATTAGTATAAGAAGCTGCTTCGACCCATTTGGTGAAGTAATCTATCGCCACAAGAATGAAGTGGTGACCATTCGATGCCTTGGGTTCGATGGCCCCAATGACATCTATTCCCCACATAGAAAAAGGCCAAGGGGCGGACATAACATTCAGAGGATGTGGCGGAACATTGACATTGTCCGCGTATGCCTAACATTTATGACATTTCCCGACATGAGCGCAGCAATCGCTTTCCATGGTGAGCCAATAATAACCGGCCCTAAGGATTTTTCTGGCCATAGCATGCCCATTGGCATGTGTCCCAAAGGAACCCTTGTGGATCTCCTCAATCATGAAGTTCGCCTCTTTGGCATCTATGCATCGGAGGAGGGTCATGTCGTGGTTTCGTTTGTACAGGATGGTACCACTTACAAAGAAACCAGTAGCCAATCTCCTCAACGTCCTTTTGTCATTGTCAGAAATCCCTGGTGGGTATTCCTTGTTCTCGACATACTGCTTGATGTCGAAATACCATGGTTTCCCATCCTGCTCTTCCTCTATTGCATAACAATATGCCGGCCTGCCTTGAGATTTGAATTCGATGTATGGCAGATCCCCATGTGGGGCAAGTTGAAACATGGATGCCAGGGTGGCTAACGCATCAGCCATTTGATTCTCTTCCCGAGGTATGTGGTGGAAGGAAATGTCGTCAAAGTACTTGGCTAACCTCAAGATGTGAGTTTGATAGGGTATCAACTTCAAATCCCTAGTTTCCCATTCTCCTTTCAACTGGCGTATCACCAAAGCTGAGTCTCCATATACGTTGAGTAGTTTTACATCAAAATCAATGGCCGCCTGAACCCCGAGGGTGCATGCTTCATACTCGGCCATATTGTTGGTACAATCAAAACCTAGCCTAGCCGTGAAAGGAATACACTGATTATCCAGGGATACAAGGACCGCCCCTACTCCATGGCCCAAAGCATTGGATGCCCCATCGAAGCAAACAATCCATTTGTTTATGTCTTCGTGCGTCCGCTTCTCTTCAAATAGGGCCATGATATCTTCATCTGGGAACTCGGGGTGCATCGGTCGATAATCCTGGAGGGGTTGCTGGGCCAAATAATCCGCTAAGGCACTTCCTTTTACCGCTTTTTGGGTGACGTAAACGATATCGAATTCAGATAATAATACCTGCCACCTAGCGATTCGTCCCGTGAGGGCCGGTTTTTCAAAGATGTATTTCACGGGATCCATTTTGGAAATAAGCCACGTGGTGTGGCTGAGCATGTACTGCCTAAGTCGATGTGATGCCCACACCAGAGCACAACACGTCCTTTCCAGCATTGAGTAATTCATCTCACATGCGGTAAACTTCTTGCTCAGATAGTAGATGGCTTGCTCCTTTTTCCCAGAATCATCATGCTGACCCAACACGCACCCCATAGACTCGTCCAACATGGTCATGTACAGGAAAAGAGTTCTTCCTGTTACAGGTGGCATGAGCACCGGGGGATTCGCGAGACTCTATTTGATTTTCTCGAAGGCCTCTTGGCAGTCACTGTTCCACAGGACCGCCTGGTTCTTACGTAATAGCTTAAAAATGGGCTCACAGGTAGGGGTGAGTTGTGAGATAAATCTCGCGATATAATTCAACCTGCCCAAAAACCCCCGAACCTGCTTCTCTGTGTGTGGTTCCGGCATTTCAAGGATGGCCTTCACTTTCTCGAGATCTATCTCTATCCCTTTCTGACTTACGATAAATCCTAGCAATTTCCCCGACTTCACCCCAAAGATGCACTTGGTTGGGTTTAGTTTTAATTGGTATTTCCGCAACCTTCCAAACAGTTTACGCAGATTGACAAGGTGTTCGTCCTCAGTCCGAGACTTGGCAATCATGTCATCTACGTAGACCTCTATTTCCTTATGCATCATATCATGGAACAACGCCACCATGGCACGCTGATAGGTTGCCCCAGCATTTTTCAGCCCGAAGGCCATCACTTTATAGCAGAATGTCCCCCATAGGGTGACGAAAGTGGTCTTCTCTACATCTTCGGGTGCCATCTTTATTTGATTATACCCCGAGAAACCATCCATAAATGAGAAAAGGGAAAATTTGGCTGTATTATCTACCAATATGTCAATGTGTGGCAGGGGAAAATTGTCTTTTGGACTGGCCCGGTTCAAGTCCCGGTAGTCTACACATATTCAAACCTTGCCGTCCTTTTTCGGGACTGGGACAATGTTGGCCACCCACTCCGGGTACCGCGCCACAGCTAAGAATCCTGCATCAAACTGCTTCCTTACTTCTTCTTTAATTTTTAAAGACATCTCGGGTTTCATTCTTCGTAACTTTTGCTTAACCAGAGAAGACCCAGGATTCAAAGGCAACTTATGCTGCACAATGTCGGAATCGAGACTGGGCATGTCTTGATATGACCACGCAAAGACATCTTGATACTCTTGAAGAAGGGTTATCAAGCCTTGACGGATAGGCGCGGTCATACCGGTTCCTACCTTTACTTCTTTCTTTTCCTCCGTGGTCCCCAAGTTTACCAATTTGGTTTCTTCTTGGTGAGGCTTCATTTCACGTTCTTCCTGAGCGACCAGTCTCTCTAACTCTGGTGACAGGACGTCCTCTTCCTCTTCCTCGTTTATCGTTTGGCTTATATCTCGATCGAAATCGATTGTCAAACCCTCGTTGTTAGGATCCTCAAAGAATCGACCCTCATATCTATACCAAACAAGACAAAAGAAACAAAAAACATGCAAAATGATATGAGAAAGGGTGGTACTGCAAGAACAGATGAAACAAGATCTCTTTGTTTATTTAATAAGGTAGGTTTCACAAAACAAAAGAGTCCGGAAATCTATAGGCTCTAACTACATTGAATCAGCGGTATAGACTTCTGACTGGCTTATCACGCGCCAGTTCCCCACTTGGGAATCGGGGTGGCATGGTTGCACAAAACTTGGTGGGTCTTGAGGGAACTCCTCTTCTATTGCGGCCACCTCCTCCTCGGACACCATTCCAACGCTGGTGAAACAATGGCTAATACGGCCAGGCCATATCCTATCCGCCCGAAATCTTGTCGGCACATTCCTCCTCCCCGGCATCCCGGGTTCATACCCTAATCCATACTTGTATGGATTTCCCTTGATATTGACCACGTCGGCATTCCCGAGGCAGTCCTTGCCTAGACCCATTCCGGGATCAAATCCGTTCCTGAGCATAACACGTGCCACCATTATGGCCGCTTTGGAGAGAGAAGGTAGCGACGGACTTGGTTCCACAGAGGCGCAGCTCACCACCTCAAAGGACTGGAAAGCCGTTTCCAATGATTCTTCCGCCGCTTCTACGTACGGCGCGGAGGAGGGGCAACTCACTAACATGTCCTCTTCACCCGTCACTATCACTAAAAGTCCACCCACTGCGAACTTCAATTTCTGGTGAAGCGTTGAAGGGACCACTCCCAGGGCATGAATCCATGGTCTTCCCAAGAGGCAGCTATAGGCGGGATTTATATCCATTACTTGAAACACCACATTGCAAGTGTGGTGCCCTATCTGAATGGGAATGTCGATTTCCCCGATTACTTCCCGCCGAGTACCATCAAAGGCTCGCACCACCGTCGAGCTCAGTTTTAAACGTGACGCACTAAAAGGAAGCTTTTCCAAAGTGGTCTTCGGCATTACATTTAAACTCGATCCATTGTCGATAAGTACCTTTGCGACAACGTGGTCCATACATCTCACCGACACATGTAGAGCCTTGTTGTGTCCTCTCCCCTCAACGGGAATCTCTTCTTCCGCAAATGCGATGTAGTTGGTGGTTATATGATTAACGATGCCTTTGAAACCCTCCACCGAGATATCATGGGCTACATGGGCATCGTTAAGAACCTTCATCAACAGCGCACGATGAGGCTCGAAGTTTATGAGTAGTTCAAGCAAAGAGATCCTTGCTGGAGTTTTATTCAGTTGTTCGACTACCTTAAACTCGCTTTGTTGGATGAGGCGGAGGAACTCATGGGCCTCTTCCAAAGTCACTGTTTTTCCTTGAAGTCCTTCTTTCTTTTCGGCCCCTCTTACTACTGGAGGATCTACTTCTTTCGAGGGGGTGGCTATATCTGTGGGCTCTTGGACCACAGGCGCTTTCCCTTTAGAGGGCAATTCCGCCGGGTGAGGGGAAGCGAACACCCGACCACTGCGGGTTATGCCACTGAGGCCGGTGATGTTGGTTACCTTAGCTGATAGGGAGTCAACTTCGGTTGCAACTCTTTCACTGGACGCGGGAGGGGTATACTTCCACAGAACGACCTTATTACTTTGATATGCAAATGGCGTCGGCTTGGGCGCCGCCCGGGGGTATATGGGTGTGGAGCCGGTCTCTTTCCTAGTAAAACATATTACTAGGGCCTTGGGGGTTAGAGGAACCCTCTTCTCTTCCGACTGCATACAAACTTGTGGTTCTTCCCCCCCTTCTATGGACACTTCAAGCTGCCCGCAATCCATGAGCCGCTGAAGCAATTCTTCTACCGCGGGACAGGTTTCCATGTCATGCGACTCCCCGAGGTGAAACAAGCATTCATCCCTTTCGCCTCCACCACTGGAGACCATGCACGCCGCTTGCAGTGATTGATAGATGAAGCGTCTAGAAGTAGCTACCTCTCCTAACCTTTTCGTCCATGGCGGCCCATCCTCTTTGACGGCGTTCACGCTAGTCCCTCCATGACTAGCTAGTGGGTTGGTTTTAACATTTGGGCCTTCCTCCTGAAACGATAGCCAGTCGGCACTAATCAGGTGCTGCACCTTATACTTGAATGGGATGCAGGAGTCAATATTGTGTCCAGGAACTCCACTATGGTACACACACTTGGCACCTGGGTCATACCACTTGGGGTAGGGTGGCTGGAGAACCTTCCCGGGTATGGCCACCACCAAATGATTCTCCAATAATGAAGGCCATAGCTCGGAGTATGCCATGGGAATAGGAGGGAAGTTGTCTTTCGGGTGCTGTGCATATTTATAGGTCGCGCCGGGGGCTGTATTATTAACTGGCCGGGGTGCGGCCTGAGCTGTGCGTTGGGCCGGCGCTCTTTCTGCTGCGGGTGGTCCTTTTACTTGAGTCGGGAGGGAGTTCCCAGCTCGGATTAAAAAATTTGGGGGATTGGGCTGGTATGAGCTTTGGATATTTTGGGGTGCTTTCATCCATGTTGGGGCAGTGGTGACCGCGTGGGCATCTCCTTCCTTTTTCCTCGCGCCCACTACTGGGGCTCTTCTGTTGTTGTTGGGGGCCATATTGGCAGCATATTCGAACTTGCCTTTTCGTAGCCCGGATTCAATCCTTTCTCCGGCGAAGGCGAGATCCGCAAAGTTAGCTGGCATGTAGCCTATCAACTTTTCATAGTAGAATGTGGGTAACGTATCTACCATAATTGTGATCATCTCCCTCTCCGTCATGGGCGGTACGACTTGGGCTGCGAGATCTCTCCATCTTTGGGCATATTCCTTAATGGACTCATGCTCTCGTTTAGTCATACCCTGAAGCTGGTTCCGATCGGGAGCCATGTCCGTATTGTACTGGTACTGCCTAATGAAAGCAGTTGCCAAGTCCTTCCATGATCGGATCTGGGAAGCTTCCAGATTGGTATACCATGCCACTACTGCTCTGGCCAAGCTGTCTTGAAAGAAATGGACCAACAACTTTTCGTCCGCGGAATACGCCCCCATCTTCCGGCAATACATCCGGAGATGCCCTTTTGGACATGTCGTCCCTTTGTACTTATCAAAGTCTGGTACTTTGAATTTGGGAGGGATGACGATGTTGGGCACAAGACATAAATCTGCCAAATCCGAGAATGGGTAATTGCCAAGGCCCTCGACTGCTCTTAACCTCTCTTCAAGTGCCTCAATCTTTCCCTTATCTTCCGCAAAGGGAACATATTCTTTTACGGGTGTGGGTGAGGCCGGGATATGGCTGACTATGTTCGGTTGGGGTAGTTCATGCGGGGACGGATCTTTGAGGGGGCCAAGATGGGTATCTCCTTCCCCATCGTCTTGCCCGGGATAGTCTTCATAAGGTGGGAGTTGCCCCTCGAAAGTAGGGGCTTGGCTTAAATCTTCCGGGGTGGCACGGGGGGTGAAGTCCAGAGGCAGGCCATAAGGATAAGCTTGCGGACTATACCTTCGACCGAACACGGCCGTGTTTCTGTCTAGGCCCAGATTCAAGGCGGGCTGCAGCACCGGCTTCGCTTCCCTAACTGTACTGGAGGCGGTTGCCGTGGCTTTATCCTCTATGGTTTTCTGGAGTTTTAACATGACATCCGAGGTGGAAGCCATTTGATCTTTTAAGGCCGATAGATCGGCCTTCATCTGTTCCTGCACGCCCTCTTCATTATCCATTTTTCTGGATCGAGTGTTATAGGGGTGCCTTGGTGTTTTCTTATTTATGATGAAATTCCTAAAGAAATAAACAACGGTGAGTATGCCACCAAAACATGAGTATGCAAATGGATGATCGGAGCACTTGGATCCACCACAAGGTTTTTAGATAACGTAATGAGTCCAGAACTTCTCATTTTATAAAAAGAACAAAGCTTTCATCTAGCCAAGATTATACAAAGGTGCTACAAGAGAACCTAACGATTCCTAATTATATGGGCCATCAAATCTATCATGTGCTGACAGTAATTGATTAGCCCATGAATCTCCTCGGGGGCATTACACACTTCGGCCATGGCTTTTGCTTTGGCTAACAGACGCGGGAGGTCTTGACTTCCATTCAAGGTCAAGGTGAACCTATCCATCCATATAGTCGCTTCTCGATGCAACGCATCAATCACCCTCCCTCTTGCTTCTTTTTTGGCATACACTTGTGCAAAATCCTCCACTAGCTTTTGTTCATGGGCCATGGACTGGTTCAATTCTTCCTTGTATTGCCCTATGATAGCTAGCATGCTTTGCTCCGTGGCTTCCAAGTGTTGAGCCAAACTCCTTTTGGACCTCGCGCAAGTAACTAATTCTTCTTTTAAGATCATGCCATGCACCCGTGACCGATCTCTCTCCTCTCTTCAGAGCTTGAGCTCATTGTTTCTACCCCACAATGCTCCTCGGAATTTCTCTCGGCCATATTCCTCCTTGCGGGCCTTTTTGGTTTCTTGTTCAAGGGCTTTTGCAGTGGCCGTGTTTTCCTCTTGTAACTCGGTGCACTCTTTCCGGATGTGTGTAGCAGCTGACTTGAACTTCTCCTTGGCGAGTCTTGCATTCCCTAACTCTAATTTTAGAGCTCGGACTTCTTCATCTTCCTCCGGAGCTTCGAAGTCCTCCTCATCGATAACTTTCAACTTGGAGAGCCAATCTAACCCCCGCGTGTGAATTCTTAGCCATCCATGATAACCTCCGATGACGCCATTACGGATGCCCCTAAGCTCCTTGTCCTTCCTCAATGGACTTCTCCACGCCTTGTGGACTCTTTGTATCGTCTTGAGACTTTGTGCGCCTAGATTCCTCACAAGGAAAGGTGAGAGACTTTCTTCGGTTGGCGCTCCCCTCATGGGGTACCCTAGTTGTCTTATGGCGAGTGCGGGATTATAATTAATACACCCCCTAGTCCCTATCAATGGAATATTAGGGTAGTCCCCACACGAGAAAAGAACTCCTTCCTTGCCTTCCTTCCAATGAGGAAACCAATTGATCGCGCTGCCCCCTATCCTAGCCAAATGTTGGTCCCAATCGACTCTTCCTTTTTCGGCGCATGAGCGATAGCTTTGAAGCGGACACGGGTGTCTCGTGTCTTGATGGAATAGGTGTGAAATCAACCACACACACAGAGCGGGTAAAAAATAGACAATCCGCGCACTGTTTTTCTCACACCTTCGGTCAAAGGTGTCAAACAAATCTGCCAAGATAGCCACCACTGGACTTTCCTTGCTATGGTGATATGCGAGGAAAGCATCAATGGCGGCTAAGTCTACCAAACCATCGACGTTCGGGAAGAGGACAACCCCAAAAATCAGCAAAGCTAAAATATCTGCAAACGGGCCCCACTTCTCTTGGCTCGCCATATCCCTTGCCTTACCTTCCAAGTATTTCTGAGGCAAGCCCACTACGCCGTTCCGAGTTTGCTTCGTGCGATCCAACTCCTTTGCTGAATCACCAACCACAGCCGCAATCTTGCTCAAGGAAGGAAGAAAGCCGGAGAAAAGATACAGTTTCCTCCCCCCAAGAGGGCATCCTAATATTTCCTCAAACTCTTCAATAGTTGGGACCATTTGGAAGTCCCCAAACGTGAAACACCTCAACGGCTGGTCATAGTATTGGGCGAGGGATACGACAGCTTCCGTAAATACCTCCGCTGCGGCCAAATCTAGAATCTTCCCGTACACTTTGCGGAAGGCTTGCCTTTGGAGAGGTCCCATCAATCGTCCTAATTCCTTGAGGCTAGTGACATCCAGACTTTTAACCTTGACTTGATAAAACCTTTTGCCGTTTTGATTTGTCCCCATCATTTACCTAAAAAAAGGGGGTGGATCAAGACTCCGACATGAATGATGCAATGCATATGCATGAAACAGGAGGAAAACAACACAAAGGAGTAATTTATACATACGGGACTGTAGATATCCAATTTTAATGCTACGTTTTGGGCATGATGGCGCCTCAACGTAGTATTAAAAAGGTTACGTGTTACTCTAAAGACACCAAACATCACTAGCAAAACTATAAACTAGTGCTATTTACCAAAAATGCATGATGGCACGGAGCGTGTTTGCTCTTTGCCCCTATTTGGGAACCTATGGGATAATATCTAGGGGTTTGCTAATAACTAACTTCCCAACAATTTACAACTCACACGGCCGTTCTCTAGAGGTATCATCACTCAAGATAATAATATTGTGGCGGTATGGAATACCAGCGACAACACATTATAAAGAGAGAAAGCTCTAGACAGGGTTTCACTATTATCAAGCAAGTCGGAGACCTAGCATGATGATAGATTCACCTCCACTCCTTAAATTCCCATGAACCCGGGTGTAGGGCCCCTTTTTTACTCAAACCCGTGGGTGCTTAGAATGCAGTGTAAAGAATGCGAAATAGACAACAATTATTTACATTTTACACAGTTCAATAAAAGCACACACAAAGTTTCACAATTCCACAATTCCTAAAATAGGCCTAACTCACAAAATCAATCCCCAGTGGAGTCGCCAACTGTCGCAACGTGCCCTTCGCGGGCGAGCGAGGGCGAGGCTCACGGGTGCGCTTTCCAAAGGAGGAAAGATGCGCGGAGTCGCCACCAATGTTTATTTGTGGAAAACGTTGGAAAAAATGAAGGAAACCGGTCAAAATGAAAATTCTAAGTTCGGGAGTTGTATTTACGCTTGAGGAAGGTATTAGCACCTCTCACGTTTGTCTCAAAGGACAACAACCTATTTATTAGAATTGTGGAATTGTGTTATCTTAACTTTTATTTCTTTTTATTTTTTGAGGTCGACAAAAGTGGGGCTTTTGCTCCTACGTACCCTCCTTTGGAGAGGAAATCAGACCTACGTAGTTCTTTCTTAGGCGTGAATCAAGCGATTCTTTTTTACTTGAAAGGTGATCATTTTAAGGCGTTGGACCTTAAAAATGATTCATTTTACTTGGTAAGAAACAGAAATGATAAACTTTCAAAATCCTATTTTTGTGGACGAGCTTGACTAGGCGAGTTGATTTTAGCCTTAGTTTCACTTTAGTTATTAGTCAATTCAATTAAGAATGAGAAATCCCAAAGAGAAAACGTCCGATTGATCTTTCGCTTTTATTTTACTAAAAGGTATTTTTGATTATTATATTATTATTTTACCTCTTTTTTGATTTCCAACGTGGTTACGGCACGACCGAACGGTCGGAATTCATTTGAACCAAAATTAACGGATGATACAATTCAAACGATCGGTGGAAATTTATTTTATTTTTAGATTAAGCGAGAAACGACTTAAATAAATGGCTTAAGCACGTCAAAAGGGGGTATAAGAAGCAAATGAAAACGAGAATAAAAATACATGAAACAAAATGTGGACCACCACGGGAACATAGAATGAATTGAAAAGCTTGGTTTGAGGTACTTACCCGTTGAAGACTTAAGAAAACGAAGAACGAACGATGAATCTTGAAGAACGGTCGAGAATCTTCGCGTAATTTCTCACGGAAACATTACAGAAGCGCCTCGGCTTGGATTTTCTTCACGGAAATAATTTTCCTCAGCAATTTCGAGAGAGAGAGAAGTGCCTAAGAGGCTGAACCCTTTTCTTCTTCACTTCTCCCCCTATTTATAGCAAAATGGGGGAGAAGCTTGCCACCCAGGTCGCCCAGGCGAGCAAGGTTGCTTCCTCCAGAAGGACAGCCCTCTAGAGGAAGGATCTGGAAGGCCCAAGTGGGCCAGATTGCTATTTGCACCCCCCCTTTTTACTAAGTGCACCCCCTTCCTATTTTTTGGTAATTCTTTTTCCGTAATGTTATGAAACTTTACGAATTTCGTAACGATACTTATTTTCCTTCCGCAAGGTTACGAATCCTTATGGATTATGTATTTACTCTTTTTTAGCTTTCGAAGAAGTTACGGAAACTCACGGATTGCGCAAAAACACCTCTTTTCGACTGCCGCCACATTACGGAATTTCACGGATCGCGCAAGCCTGCTTCCTTTTGATTTCTGAGACGTCTCGGGACTTCATTCATTGCGCAACAAAGGACTCCAAGTATCTCAAAGCGGCTAACCAAAGCTTGCATGTCATCAAGTAATAATCCTCGGACGAAATTAGGGTATGACACAGGTGATTTGATTCCCATTGATTTGGAGATTAACGCCACTTGTAGAAGGCGTAATCAAGAGAGAATTAGAAATTTTTTGCAGGACTTAGAGGCAGCAGCAATTCCAGAGGAAGAACCTCAATCTTCTGAGACATCTTCTAGTTTTCCTATTGCAGAACATTCTCATTTAGATCCTAGTGAAGACTACATCATGGCTGAAGAGCCAAGAAGAGTTACTCTGGAAGATTATTCAAGTTCTAATATGCTACAATTTTTCACCAGCATTGCACAACTAGAAGTTCAAGCACAAACCATTACTTATCCACCACCATTGATTCAGTTGATTTAGAATAATTTGTTTCATGGATTTCCAAATGAAGACCTATATGTACACTTAGCCACTTACATAGAAATATGCAATACTATTAGGTTGGCTGGAGTGCCTGAAGATGCAATCCGATTGAGCTTGTTTTCATTTTCTTTATCGCGAGAAGCCAAGAGGTGGCTTCATTCATTCAAAGGTAATAGTCTTAAGACATGGGATGAGGTTGTGGAGAAATTTTTGAAGAAATATTTCCCTGAGTCTAAGACTGCAAAAGGCAAAGCTGCCATCTCTTCTTTTCACTAATTTCCCGATGATTCTTTGAGTGAGGCCTTGGAAAGATTTCGTGGTTTATTGAGAAAGACTCTCACTCATGGATTCTTAGAACTGATACAACTCAATATCTTTATAGATGGGTTAAGACCGCAATCGAAATAGCTATTAGACGCTTCTGCAGGTGGGAAAATCAAATTGAAGACCCCTGAAGAAGCCATGGATCTTATTGAAAATATGGCTGCAAGCGACATTGCTATTTTGAGAGATAGAGCTCACATTCCTACCAAAAAGAGTTTATTGGAGTTAACCTCCCAAGATGCATTGTTGGCACAAAACAAATTGTTGTCTAAGCAACTGGAAACTTTGATTGAAACACTAAGTAAGTTGCCAACTCAAATTCATTCTGCACATACTTCACTTTGCAGGATGTACCATCTGTGGGGAGCTCATGAATTTGGATGCTGTATTCCTATTAAAGAACACCCCACTCGTGAGGTCAATTACATGGGAAATCAGCCCAAAAATAATTTTAATGCAGGAGGATTTTCTAGATTCCAACATGGCCAGCAATATAATCAACAGCAGGGACAATGGAGGAACCACCTTGGAAATTAGTTTAATAGAGATCAAGGTGGACCATCAACAAGGCCACAACAACAAGGGCCTAGTCTTTATGATCACACAATGAAACTAGAAGAGACTCTAGCTCAGTTTATGCAGGTTTCTATGTCCAACCAGAAGAGCACAATGTCTGCCATAAAGAATCTTGAGGTCCAAGTGGGACAGCTTGCAAAGCAATTGGTGGATAGATCATTGAGCAGTTTTATAGCTAATATAGAGAAAAATCCCAAGGAGGAATGTAAAGCTTTGATGACTAGAAGTAGAATGGAAATCCAAGGAGATGATAGTGAAGCTAGAAAGAAGATGGAGGAACATAAACAACAGCTGGCACCTAAGCCAACACTTGAACCTATTTCTGATTTTGTAGAACTTGAAGAGATTAATGAGGAGACTGAAGATGACAAGGAGGAGAAGACACCAATAAAAGTGGAAGAAAAAGAACGAATAAAATAAGAAGAAAAAGAAAAAGAAAAAAGTCAAAAAATGAAAAACAAAAAGAGAAAGTTGTTGATGATGCGCTGAGGAGAGGCAAGAGTGAAGCAAACACTGAAAAGAGAAAGGATACTACTCCAAATGAAAGCAAGGAAGTACCTTATCCCTTGGTACCTTCCAGGAAAGATAAAGAAAGACATTTGGCCAAATTTCTTGATATCTTCAAGAAACTGGAAATTACTTTGCCCTTTGGAGAAACACTTCAACAGATGCCACTCTATGCCAAATTTTTAAAAGATATGCTGACGAAGAAGAATCGGTACATCCACAATGATAGAATTGTGGTGGAAGGCAATTGTAGTGTTGTGATTCAACACATTCTTTTGCCTAAGCACAAAGATCCTAGAGTTGTCACAATACCATGTTCTATTGGTGAGGTTGTTGTAGGAAAAGCTCTCATAGATTTGGGAGCTAGTATCAATCTAATGTCTCTCTCCATGTGCTGGCGACTTGGAGAGCTTGAGATAATGCCTACATGCATGACCCTTCAGTTGGCAGATCGCTCCATCACAAGACCGTATGGAGTGATTGAAGATGTTTTGGTTAAGGTGAAACACCTTATATTCCTAGCTGATTTTGTTGTGATAGACATAGAAGAGTGTTGGATCAAGTGGCCTCATAATAATTAAGAAGGGGGGGTTGAATTAATTATTCCTAAACCTTTACTAATTAAAAATTTACTCTTCTAAGGCTTTTACTATGTTGTTAAGAGAATAAGGAGTAGAAGAGAAACTTAACCAAAAGTAAAAGCGGAAATTAAAATGCACATCGGAAAGTAAAAGAGTAGGGAAGAAGGAAACAAACACACAAGAGTTTTTATACTGGTTCGGCAACAACCTGTGCCTACATCAAGTCCCCAAGCGACTTGTGGTCCTTGAGATTTCTTTCAACCTTGTAAAAATCATTTTACAAGCAAAGATCCACAAGGGATGTACCCTCCCTTGTTCTCTTTGAACCTAGTGGATGTACCCTCCACTAGAACTGATCCACAAGACATGTACCCTCTCTTGTTCTCAGTCAACAACCCAAGTAGATGTACCCTCTACTTGTACCACAAAGAATGTACCCTCCAATGTGTTAAGACAAAGATCTCAGGCGGTTAAACCTTTGATACTTTGTGAATGGGGATACAAAAGAATTCTTAGGTGGTTAGTCCTTTGAAGACTTTTGTATAAGGGAAAGGGAAGAATCAAAAGAATTCTCAGGCTGTGTCGTTTTGAATTCTTTGACAAGGAAGAAGGGAGACACAAAAGAATTCAGGCGGTTAGTCCTTCGTTCTTTTGGAAAAGGGAGAAGAGAGACACAAAAAGAATTCAGGCGGTTTGTCCTTGGCGAATTCTTTTTGGCAAAGGGAGAAGAGATGAAAAGAATGAATAGCACAAGTTTTCAAGGTTTAGAAAACCAAAAAAATTTGGAAAGCTTTTGGCACAAAGAAGAAGAAGAAGTTCAAAGAGATTCAAGGCTTGTAAAATATTGTATAAGATTGATTGGAAAAGTACATTGAAAAGTAAATCAAAGCCTTGCTTTTATAGACTCTTCATGTCTGGCCAAGAGGACCATTTATAAGAGTTATAACTTTTAGAAAAACTTAAAACCAATTTGAAAAAGTCAAAAACCATTTGAAGAGTTACATCTTTTGATTTATTCAGAAACAATCACTGGTAATCGATTGCAAAATCAGTGTAATCGATTACATAAAGCTTTTATGTGAAAGGATGTGACTCTTCACATTTGAATTTGAATTTCAACGTTCAAAGGCACTGGTAATCGATTACCAAAACATTGTAATCGATTACAGCTTTTTGAAATCAATTGGAACGTTATAAATTCATTTGAAAACTTTTTCAAATCCATTTTGCTACTGGTAATCGATTACAACAATCTAGTAATCGATTACCAGAGAGTAAAAACTCTTTGATAAACAGGTTTTGAGAAAAATCCATGTGCTACTCAATTTTTGAGAAAACCTTTTCATACTTATCTTGATTAAGCCTTCTCTTGATTCTTGATTCTTGAATCTTGAGTCTTGATCTCTTGATCTCTTGAATCTTGATTCTTGAAATCTTGATCTCTTGAATCTTGATTCTTGAAATCAACTTTCCTCTTGAATCTTGAAGTGTTCTTGATTCTATCTTGAATATCTTGAACTCATTCTTTGATTGACCTTTGAGCTTTTTGTCATCACCTTTGTCATCATCTTTTGTTATCATCTTTGTTATCATCAAAACATCTTTGAATCATTCTTGATTTATCATGAAGCTTTGCTTCTACAAAGATGATGCAGATATTCCTCTCATTCTTGGTCGCCCATTCATGTCTACTGCAAGCTGCGTAGTAGATATGGGAAAGAAGATTTTACAAATGGGCAAAGAAGATAAAAAAATCAGCTTTGGTCTATTTCATGAAGATAAAGAGCCACCTTACCGGAATGTCTGTTTTAAGGTTCATGTGATGGAAGATAGAAGACCTGAGAAGAAGGTCTTGGAAGTGGGAACATTATTGGATCCTAAATAACAAGATGATATGTCAAGCTAGTGACGTTAAAGAAGTGCTTACTGGGAGGCAACCCAACTTTTCTTTCCGTTCTCTTTTCTCATTTTATTTCTTTCTTGCATGTAGATAGTACATCTTGCTTGTGATTGTGATTTCAACCTGTTTAGTAATGAATAAAAGGGTTTTCAAGTTAAGTGTGAAGAGATAAGTAGGAAATGACTTAGAAATTTTTTTCAGTATGCTTATCCGCTAAGCACAGACCTTGCACTAAGCACAATCTCTTCACGCGCTAAGCTGAGCTTGCTCGCGCTAAGGGCAAGGATCCTGATTGATTAAGCTGAATGGTTCCGCTAAGCGCACATCGCTGTGCTAAGCCCAATATCTTCACTGTAAGTTGCACCTTAAGCAGTGGGCTTAGCATGGATGGTGCGCTAAGCGCCACTTCCTCTCTGTGAAAATTTATTATAGCTGTGCTAAGCACGCCATCCTGCGTTACGCCCCAGATTCATTCTGTAAGTTGAGATTTAAATCTGGGCTTAGCGGGAAAGGATGTGCTAAGCGCCAACATCATTTTATTTTGAAATCATTGGAAGTGCGCTTATCGCATGTAGAGGCGCTAAACCTAGATCACTCTCTGTAAGTGGAAGCCTGGTTGCACGCTAAGACCAACTTTGTAGGCTAAGCACATTTTCTAGACCAATCAGAGCTACTTTCATCGCTAAGCGCACCTTGTTGCGCTAAGCCCAAGTATGCCTCTGGAGCTTGAAATGTTAGCTACACTTAGAGGTTGCGCTAAGCGCACAACTGTGCTAATCGCTTTTGTCGTGATTTCTAAGAAAACAGAGGAACTGCCTTGGGCAGTTACAGAACTAATTTTCTCAAAAACTCTGTACCTTTACCCTCCTTTGCTCATTGTTTAAATTAATTTTTCAAAAACTCTGTCCCTTTACCCTCCTTTGCTTCATTGTTTTATGCTCAAGTGCTTTGACATTGCATCCTTTTCTTCCTCATACTCTGCATTACACATCCAAGTAAGTTTCCTGATTTCATTTTACTTTGTATTTCATGCTTCACACCTTAGGATAGAGGATTTATGTTTTCTTAGTTAGTATTGTTGTTAGGTTAAGTTACTTTAGTTTTAGGGTTAGGTATTTTAGGACTTTAGGTAGTTTAGAAGCCCATTAGGGGCAATGTGGTTGAAAGGGGTGAAAACCCCTGTGTGTGTTTCTGGAAACTGTGATGAACGCGCTAAGCATGCCTACTACGCATAGTGTGTTCATCGCAACTGTTAAATTTTTAGGATTTCTGATGATCACACTAAGCGGACCATGTTGCGCTAAACGCGTTCATCTTGGCTGTTGAACCAAAATGATACAGACGCTAAGCGCGGCTGTGTGCTAAGTGTCAATAGTATACTGAGATACTCAGAGTAGTTCAGGCGCTAAGCCCAGCTTGCTACGCTATGCGCCACTTAGGTTTTTTTTCTTCACCTTTGTAATAAGGCTAAGCGCGCCTGTGCGCTAAGCCTTAGTGTCTTTTTGTTGAGGCTGAGCTAAGCGCCAGCATGCTGCGCTAAGCCCCAGTCCTCTACTGTTTCTAAAATTGTAGACTTAGGCTAAGCGCAGCTGTGCGCTAAGCCTATTCTGCAGAAAAAAATGTTTTTTTGTGTCTTCGAGCTAAGTGCCAGCTTGCTGCACTAAGCTCAGCATGCTGCGTTAAGGGCCCAACTCTGTTTTCAGTTTAAATTTTTCTGTTTTCTTGAGAATAAACCTATGCTAATCTTGTGTGCTTTGTCTTATATTTTGAAGATGGCTTCTAGGAAAAGAAAGACACCCTCTACACCTACCCAAGTCAAATTTGATAGATCCAGATTCACTTCCCAAGAGGCTTGGGAAAGATACACAGATGTTATTGTGCCTAGGAAGCTTTTGCCTGAGAGGAACGTGGTTGTTTATACCACGGAGTTTGATGAATTCTTAGATGAGTTGGCGAGACGCCACTAGGATGAGGAATTGACTGATTTCATTGACGACAACATCGATGTTGCCATTGTGAAAGAGTTCTATGCCAACCTCTATGACCCCGAGGAAAAATCACCTAAGCAGGTGAGGGTGAGAGGTCAGTTTATTAAGTTTGATAAGGACACTCTTAACACTTTCTTGAAGACCTTTGTTATTATGGAAGAGGGGGAATCACTCTGTGCTTATTCTAGATTTGCACTCCTGAGGCCTGATCCTCAGGAGTTAGCTGCCAAGCTCTGTATCCCAGGGAGGGGATTCGAGCTTAATGTTGATGGGCAGCCTTTGAAGATTCTAAGGAAGAACATGACCTCGCTCGCTCAGACATGGAGCGTTCTTTCTTTTTCTAACCTCATTCCTACCTTCCACACATCTGATGTGACTTTGGATAGAGCCAAATTGATTTACGGCATCATTATGAAGATGGATATGAACCTGGGGTACCTCATCTCCCATCAGATCTCCCTCATAGCACAACATGACACATCCAAACTTGGATTCCCTCCCTTGATCACAGCTTTATGTAAGGCCGGGGGAGTTTAGCCAGATTTGAGGTCCCAGGAGAGCCCAAATCCTGCCATAATTTGGCTTATATTAAGAAGAATTGTTGGAATCTTGATTGATGCAATCCTACCCCGCAAGGGCATTGAATAGAAGACTCCAAGAAGATTGGGCCAGAGATGCAAGAGAAGGCCCTAGGGTTCTCATGAGCCTTAGGGTAGATTTCAAGCCCATGGGCTAAGTCTGAGCCCGCTTATCTTGGTACATATTAGATTAAGGTTTCGTTATTTTTGGGCCTTGTATTTAGGGCTCCATAATATAGGTAAAGGTACCCTAGAAATGTAGGATTTTTCAGCCCTTGTGTTTTAGGGCACCTAGACTAGTTTTTGTATTAAGTTTTGTAATTTCACATGCATTAAGTGAATATTTGATGTGTGTGTTGGGAAATAAATTTAATTGAATTGGGAGAAGCCCAATCCAATTAAATTTTAGAGCGGGAGGTGAGCATTTGCTTGCTACACCCCATTGCCACATCATATAATCACACTTTGTGCATGTCCTTCATGCTTTACATGCCTCATGACACCTAAGCACACTTAGTGGAGAATCTTGAAATTGATCTTGGATTAGTGGGCTGAACCATAGCTAAAATTCACTAATCATAATTAGTGAAATTTTGGCTCCAAAATTTGGCTCCACAAATTCAATTTCAAATTCAAGTGAAATTTGAATAGAAATTCAAATTTCCCTCTAATTTTGTGTGACACTTAGGCTATAAATAGAGGCCATGTGTGTGCATTTTTTGAAACTTTGATCATTTCAAAATTAAACTTCAGATTTCAGAGCTCTTTTAGAGCACAAAATTTCGTGCTCTTCTCTTCCTCTCCCTTCATTCATCTCCTTCTTCCTCCAAGCTCTTATCCATGGCCTCCTATGGTGGTGAGCTTCTTCTAGACTCATCTTCTCCTTGAAGTGGCGTCTCCTCTATCTCTTCCTTCTCCATTCACCTGCCATTCATCTTCCAAGAAGAAAAGGAATCCATTGATGAAGAAGATCCTAGTTTTACAAGCTCCAATGGAGCTTACATCATGTGGTATCAAGAGCATCTTCATCTAGGTGATGTTCTTTTGCTTCCTCTATCTTTTTGTTCGGTCAATTTAGTTTAATTCCTTGTTATTTATGTTATTATCCATGTATATCCTCCATTGTCTTGTGGTTTGGTGCTGTTTAGAGTAGATTAAAAAAAACAAACCAATTAAATCTTAGATCTACACCTGTTCTTGCATTTCTATGGTTCAAATTTTATAGATCTACTCTTGAATCATGTTTTTGTGTTGAATTTGGGTTCTATCATTTTTCAGTCATAATCTTCTTATGCTGAACCTTTAGATCTAAATTTTCTTCCAAAATATTGATTAGAAAAAAAACACAAAAATCTAAGTGTAAATCACTTAATCCATGTTGTCTGTAGAGTCATGTTGTCTTACACTTAATCTAAGTGTAAATCTTCTTGCATTATGTTCTAAGTTTGAGTTGAATTTTTATTTTGTTGGTTGAATTCTAGATACATTTGTTCATGTATTCTTGTTCATTATTAGCCTATCTTTTGAATTTTGAGTCTAATTCATGCATGTTATTTAGTTCATAACATGTTCTAAATCAATTCCTAGAAGTAATCTTGTTGTTGAACTTTTTTTTTGTTTTCTAAGTTTCCTACATGATGCCTATGATGAAGTTGAGTTGTGGTGCTAAGTTGTGGCTGGATTTGTGAATCAAAATAAGTCTTAAGCTCTCTTGAATTGTGTTATTCAAGATAATTGAGAATAAGCAAACACAAATTGTAACTATCCAAGCCTTAAGCAACATAAATACAACTCTTGATTTCTAGGTTGAAATCGCTGGTGCTGGCAGCTTGAACATACAAACTTGTATAAATTACTGGGAATTGGTCACTACGTTTTTTGAGCTGAAATTTTTACTGAATTTTCTAGACATCTGGACCAAAATTATAAAAAAAGAACCAATCGATTTAGATCAAAGGAAAAATAATAAAAATCACACAAGTTGGCAGAAAAATCAGTGTTCAGGAAAAAAAAAAGTGAAAGGGAAGTGTGCTTGTCGTTTTGGCTCAAAATTTGTTCTATCATTGGTGCCTATTTTATACCAATCTTAGTTCTGAAATTTCAATTGAAAATTAGTGTGAAAACAAGTTCCAAAACTAGAGGTTTCTTGACTCTTTTTTTTTTAGGTTTTTTTACTCTACTCTAGAGCCATTCTAAGTTTCTCTTTGAGTCCTAGCTTGCTTTTATGTGCTTTTCATCGCTTTAATTGTTGAATAAACCTTGAAAATTTGTCTTGTTAAAAATCTATTGGTTTAGCTTTCATTTCATTTTTTTGGTCTTTGGTTATTGCTTGTCTCTTTTTTTCCTTGTTTGTGAGTTGCCATATAGGGAATTGGAAAGGAGGATTGGTGCCATCCCTTGAAGAATTTGAGTCAAGAAGCAAGGGGCCAACCACCTTAAGAGCTATTGGACTAAGAAGCACTCCAAATTGAGTGAATCACCAAAGAGAGAACAACCACCAAAATTGAGGACCTTTTTGTACTTTTTTAATAGAGAATTTACTTATCTTCATTGCTTTCAAATTTTGTAACAAAAAGGTCTTTCATTGGAAGTAAGTTGGGAGCCTCCAATAGGTCACCATACTTCCATTTGTGTGTAATAATTTTAGGCAATTTTTCCTTAGGATAGTGAGTGTTTTGTTGGGAACCTTAAATGAGGTCATCCAAACACTCTTAGGATCCGCCTAGTTTACATTTCTTTCACTTTAATTTCTTGCTTACTTTCATAGTTTATTTTCTTTACAAGCCACACCTAGTTTATCTTGTTATTGCATAGTACTTTCTTCTTTCTTATCACGCTTATCTTGAGTTCTTTTGGAACCTTAGCTTTTACCTTTTTTACAAAACCCCAACAAGAAATAACCACAACTTAGGAACCAACATGAGTCATCATTCATCTAGTGTTAATGGCGAGGGTACTAGTCATAAGGACCCTCTATCTAGAATCTTAGATGAGTTGAGTTCCCTTAAGTTATGGAAAGAAAAACTAGAAAGAAAATAAATAGGAAAAGAGAGGGTAAAAATAAATCAAGATGAGAGGGAACAAATAAGGGAAGAAGAAAGAAGGAAAATACTAAAAGAGTTATGAAAAGAAAAACATGCCTCCTATAGTAGTCATAACTCTTGCAAGAGCCTAAGAGAAGAACTTCGTGACTATTATGAAGGAAGGCATAGGTCACATCTTGGAACTCACTCCCATAGGAGAGAAAAGGAAAGAAAACCTCAAGAGGCTAACATTAACCTCCCATACTTCCATGGGAAGGATAATGTAGAGGCTAACTTAGATTGGGAAATAAGGGTAGAGCAACAACTTAAAAGGAAGTCTACTTCAAAATCTTATGGCTCTCACTCTTATCCAAAGAAAGACCTAGGTCAAGGCATCTTAGAGGTGACACCTTCTAAGCCCAAAGATGATAAGGGGAAGACAATAGAAAGGCAACCCCTTAAGGCTAGTATGCAAGAGAAGACTAGCTCCATGAAGTGCTTCAAATGTCTTGGAAGAGGACACATTACTTCTCAATGCCCCACCAAGAAAACCATGATTATGAGGGGCCAAGACTTTTATAGTAGCCAAGATGAGGCTACTACTTCTCCTTTCTCTAGTGAAAGTGAAGAAGAAAAAGGGGAAGAATCTAGTGAAGAGATCTACCCCCAAGAAGAAGGGCAACCTTTAATGGTTAAGGAGGAGTGTAAGGAGGTAAGTGTCTCCTCCAAGAGGTTAGCTAAGAAGGAAATGCATTTTGAAATAAAGACAAATATTAAAGAAACTTCCCCTCTTAGACAACCTCCACATTTTCTCCTTTGTAAAAAGACACTTGTTAGCATTGCCACACCTCTTAGGCTTGAGTTTATTCCTTAAGTAAAGGAGTTGTTGGATGAGGGTTTAGTTCGCAAAAGCTTAAATCCTTGTGCTTTGTTGGTGCCCAAAATTGGTATTATTAGGCACCAAATCCCTAAAATAGGTGGTATGATGAATGTTTTGAGTGGTGCAACACTCTTTTGTAAAATCACTCGTGCACCCAACATCTTCATGATTTGTGTACATAGGGACTCATTAGGTAGGTTTGTTCTTATTTTTAGTTTCAATACAAACTTAGGTACTCATATGGGACACATTAGGTTTGTCATACTTTTTGGTAGGAATAATCAACATGAAAATACAAAAAAAAAAGTTTTGTTTTATTGCATTACTTTTCTTAGTTTTTTAAATAGTGATCAAGGGATTCCCATGAACCCTAAGAGAATAAAGGTCATTCCTGAGTGGCCCACTCCACTAGGTATAAGAAAAATTTGGGGCTTCCATGACTTAACAAACTTTTACAAAAGGTTTGTCCCATATTTTTCTATACTTGTAGCACCACTTATTGAGTTGGTGAGGAACCATGTTCCTTCATGGGAAGATGCCCAGGAAATGGATTTTCAGACCTTACCTTACTTTAACATACCAAACACCACTAATACATATGTTTTTATTCTTTTTACAGGTGTTGAGGAAAAAAGCCCAAATTTTCAAGAACCTCGGGATTTGAGGTCAAATCCTTTTCAAGGGGGAGGGAATGATGCAATCCTACCCCGCAAGGGCATTGGATAGAAGACTCCAGAAAGATTGGGCCAGAGATGCAAGAGAAGGCCCTAGGGTTCTCATGAGCCTTAGGGTAGATTTTGGGCCCATGGGCTAAGTATGAGCCCGCTTATCTTTGTACATATGAGATTAAGGTTTCATTATTTTTAGGCCTTGTATTTAGGGCTCCATAATATAGGTAAAGATACCCTAGAAATGTAGGATTTTTCAACCCTTGTATTTTAGGGCACCTAGACTAGTTTTTGTATTAGGGGTAGTTTTGTAATTTCATATGCATTAAGTGAATATTTGATATGTGTGGTTGGAAATAAATTTAATTGAATTGGGAGAAGCTCAATCCATTTAAATTTTAGAGGGGGAGGTGAGCATTTGCTTGCTACACCCCATTGCCACATCATATAGTCACACTTTGTGCATGTCCTTCATGCTTTACATGCCTCATGACACCTAAGCACACTTAGTGGAGAATCTTGGAATTGATCTTGGATTAGTGGGCTGAACCATAGCTAAAATTCAATAATCATAATTAGTGAAATTTTGACTCCAAAATTTGGCTCCACAAATTCAATTTCAAATTCAAGTGAAATTTGAATAGAAATTCAAATTTCCCTCCAATTTTGTGTGACACTTAAGCTATAAATAGAGGCCATGTGTGTGCATTTTTTGAAACTTTGATCATTTGAAAATTAAACTTCAGATTTTAGAGCTCTTTAGAGCACAAAATTTCGTGCTCTTCTCTTCCTCTCCCTTCATTCATCTCCTTCTTCCTCCAATCTCTTATCCATGGCCTCCTATGGTGGTGAGCTTCTTCTAGACTCATCTTTTCCTTGAAGTGGTGTTTCCTCTCTCTCTTCCTTCTCCATTCCACTGCCATTCATCTTCCAAGAAGCAAAGGAATCCATTGATGAACAAGATCCTAGGTCTACAAGCTCCAATGGAGCTTACATAATTGATGATCCAATAGTAACTTTCAGAGGACCCAGGAAGGCCAAGGGTAAGAGATCTGAGGCCCCTTCCACTTCAGCACCATCAGAGGCACCAACACCGTCTTCTTCTACAACACCTCCCTTTTCATCCACTCAGATTCCAGTTATTCCTCCAGCACCTTCCCAGATGCCATTTCTAGGTCCAGTATCTATAGGTCCAACATATTTTATTTTCACTCCTCAAATGCTTCACTCCATGCTATAGAGCATCCACAGGGGGCAGTCCATCATCATACAAAGCCTTCAGGGCTTGGGCTTGCCCTCCATCATGAGTATAGAGGAGTTTGAGGCACAACTATTTTTTCTTTGCTTGAGGACAAGCAAAATTGTAAATTTGGGGGAGTTTGTTAGTCGCTTTATATGACTAACTTTTGTATAGAAATCATTTTCTAATGCTTGTATAGTTCCCCAATTTATGATTATTTTGGAGTAAATTTTGTAAATAAATCTTGTTTTATGGTTAACATTGTCTCTAGAACATTTCCATTGGATTTAATGATGAAATCTGTGCATTTTCAGGTGAAAAAGAGGCTAAGTTTTGAATTTCAAAAAGTAGTAGTTGGGCTAAGCTCAGCAGTTGGGCTAAGCGCTTATCCACTGCTAAGTGCAGCTTCAGCATGCTTAGTGAAAAGGAGAATCTGGCAGAGCATCAACATCAAAGCCGTGCGCTAAGTGTGAGATCAGTGCGCTAAGCACTGCAAGTGCCTTCAGCCAGGCTCAGCGCAAGACTGGCGCTAAGCCCAATTCCACTTACTTAGGCTAAGTGCGAGGGTGGCGCTAAGCGCAAGGTCGCAAATTCTAAGCCTGTTTTGTGCAGAATTAGGGTACACACCTTTTGAGACTTGGCACAGAATTTTTAGAGGCACTAGTGTTAAACAAGTGGCCTCAGATATCTTAAGAAGAGGGGGGGGGTTGAATTAAGATATCACAAACTTTTTCCTAATTAAAAAAAATTCTATTTTGATTTTAACCCAAATTCCAAGATTCTTTTCAAAATGAATTCCTAAATAATTATGCAAATTAAATTTACTGAATAGAAGCAATAAGCAATAATAAATAGAAGAGTTTAAGGGAAGAGAAAATACAAACTCAGATTTATACTGGTTCGGCCACACCCTTGTGCCTACATCCAGTCCCCAAGCAACCCGCTTGAGAGATCCACTATCTTGCAAAAGCCCTTTAAAAGTTTTGAACCACACAAGGACAACCCTTCCTTTGTGTTCAGATTTCTTTACAACAAGAGACCCTCGGTCTCTTATTCCTTTTTCAGAAATAAGATGAAGAGAAGCAGAAATCTCGTTTGAAAGAGATAGATTGAACAATGGAGCACTCAAAATAATTCCTTATTGAATTGCAAGTGTATTGGCCAAGGAATTTTTAAGAGCATAAGATAATTTTGCTTTTGAGAGGATAAGACCTTTTTGTTCTGAAAAACTCTAAGCAAATTCATGTTCCAAGTCACATATAAATAGACCCTTGATGGCCATTCAAAAACCATTTGAACAGATGTGACTCTTGGAAATTATTTTTTGAAAATCTCCTCTGGTAATCGATTACAAGACTTGTGTAATCGATTACATGCTTTAAAATTTGAATAAAAACATTCATTAACTGCTGGTAATCGATTATCATCCAAGTGTAATCGATTACACATTGTAAAATTTGAATTCAAATTTCTAATGACTGTTGTAAATATTTTCAGTTGCTGGTAATCGATTACAATCCTCATGTAATCGATTACATGCTTTCAAAAGTATTCAAAATCATTTTAAAAGCATTTCAGGAAGTGTTTTGGCCACTGGTAATCGATTACATCCTTTGGTAATCGATTACCAGAGAGTAAATCTCTTGTAAAAAACATTTTAGCTTAAATTCATTGGCCAGACCTCTTGTTGTTTCAACTTGGAATTCCCTTCCTAAATCTGTAGAGATTTTCTTGATGATGTATCTTGAATTTCTTGGATTCATGTCTAGATTTAAACTTAAGAAGCGCATGATCCACTTGAATTAAACTTGAGAAGCACATGATCACATGGCATCATCAAAACATCAAAGTCTTTGCTTCTACAATCTCCCCCTTTTTGATGATGACAATTTAATTCCTGAAATCAAGATACAATATAGAATATATTCAAGATATAACATTCACTCATTCCATACTCCCCCTATGTTTTGGAATTTATGATCTCTTGATTTCTAAGCTTCTAATTTCTAAGTTTCTAAGCCCCGTTTCTCTCCCCCTTTGGCAACATCAAAAAGCCAAAGCACATGATAAGCAACATAAGGCGGAAGAATAATTATCAAATATAACTAAAGTTCACATAATCATTCATAAGTCAAAACCAAATAGAATCTAGTCATAAAATACTAAGTGCCAAATACTGAAATATAACTAAAGTTCAGAGAATGATAAGTTAAAAAGCATAGCCAAATACACGGCTTAAAAATAAAAGATGATAATAATCTAAATCTAAGAAGGTGGTGGTGGAAGATCAAAGCACCGACGAAGATAACTCACATCCTCCTCAAGGTGAGTGATGCGAGTATCCATTCCTTCAAAGCGAGCATCAATGGCATCGATACAACCATCCAAGGAATCAAAGCGTTCACCAACATAGGTGCAGAGGCCTCGTGATTCTGAAAGAACTGCATTCATGAGGGCTGAGGAATCATCTCGTTGAGGCGGAGGAGAGGGAGTACGCTCGTCTTGCAGAGGTTGTGCGTCCTTCTTCAACCACTGCCTATCTATGTCCTTACGGTAGCCAAAGGAGGTTACTGCACCGACACCAATAGCAAAGGAGCGTTTAACTATCACAAAAGGCTCAGAATCCAAAGGAATTTCAAAATGTCGAAGAAATAAAGTCACAAGTTGAAGGTAAGGGAGGGGTGCACCAAACTGCAATGCCTTATGCATGCGGTAACGAACCAAATGGGCCCAGTCGATTGGACGACTGGTCAAGAAAGCCCACATCAGAATCAAGTCCTCCTCAGAGGCTTGAGCGAGATCAGAAGAACGAGGCATCAAAATTCTAACAATAATATAATGCATGATGCGACAATCAAATGTCAATGACCCGGCAAGCAGTCTGCCAGTCATATCCGCCTGGTCAATGCAGACCATGCGGCGAGCATCATGACTAGAGTAATCAAACTTCCAGTCATCAACAAGGGTACCATCAAAAGGTGCACCCTGACTAGGTAGTTGTGTCAGAGAAAAGAAAAGAGACTCATCAATAATCATAGGGATACCATGCACCTCAGAAATTAAAGTTCCATCCTGAATTTTCAAGTTTGAGTAAAAGAATCGTACTAACTCATGATAATATGGTAATTTTAATGACATAAAAAGAATCAGACCAGTGTTTTGAAACACTTGATAGCAATCAAATGTTTCCCCATCAAAAAATTCAAGGTCAAGATATTTGGGATCAAGAATTTGACGAGATTGAAAGAGAGAGGAATACCGAATATGCTGTTTATCAGATGAAAACAGTGTAGAGGATGACAAGGATGGTGGAATTGGAGCCGAGGATGCTTCGGTGGCTCCGAAACGTGATGTTCGATGTGCCGCAGCGGAGGAGGATGAACCCTTGTGCTTCTTGGATGATTCTGCCATTTGGTGAAGTTATTGAAGTTTTTGATCGGTTAGAATGAAAGAGAATCGAAAATGATGAAAAAAGGGCTTTGTGGGAGGTGATTTGGTTGAGAAACGAGTGAGATATGAGGATTGGAAGTTTTGGGAGAAAGGGGGCGCCACAACTCGTGATTTTCGTGACTGCAGCCTCTGAAACATGGCTATTTATAGAATATGGTGTTATGTAATTGATTACAAGGTTTGGTAATCGATTACAAGATCACTTAGCCTTCTGGTAATCGATTACAGGATGCTGTAATCGATTACAAGCTATATGTTCTTATGTAATCGATTACACGTAATGGTAATCGATTACTAGAACACTATCTAGGCTGTTTCCTCAAAGAATAACTATGTCTATGCTAAAAATATCTATCTATATCAATTATCAATACTAATACTCATTTAATTCAATCAAACAAGCATCAATCACACAATAACACACCAATCAAACACAACCAAAATCTTAGAGTCAAATACAATCAATCAATCATCAAACATTAATATTTCAATCAACCAATCAATCCTTATTTATCCAAATCACTAATATCTAAGAGGCCTAACTCTCTTCTAATGGAAAAGAATGTTTCTTTGGGGAGAGGTTTTGTGAAGATATCAACAAGCTGATTCTTTGTATCAACAAATTCTAGCATACAATCTCCCTTTAGAACATGATCTCTCAGAAAATGGTGCCTAATTTCTATATGCTTGGTTCTAGAATGTTGAACTGGATTTTTGGAAAGATTAATTGCACTTGTATTATCACACCTAATAGGTATTTGGTCAAGAAGGATTCCATGGTCAGAGAGTTGTTGCTTCATCCATAGAATCTGTGCACAGCAACTGCCAGCAGAAATATATTCCGCTTCTGCAGTGGATAAAGCAACACTATTTTGTTTCTTACTATGCCAAGAGACTAGAGCAGATCCAATGAATTGACAAGTTCCACTTGTGCTCTTTCTATCTGTTTTAGAACCGACAAAGTCTGAATCAGAGTATCCTATTAAGGTACATGTGGAATTCCTAGGATACCATAAACCTATATTCATAGTGCCTAACAAATATCTTATGATTCTTTTAGCGGCACTAAGATGTGACTGTTTGGGGTTTGATTGAAATCACACACATACACACAGTAAACATAATATCAGGTCTGCTAGTGGATAAATAAAGAAGGGATCCGATCATACCTCGATATTGCTTAACATCTATTGACTGACCGGTTTCATCTTTATCTAAATAGCAAGCAGTGCTCATTGGTGTAGCCATGTGCTTAGCATTTTCCATCTTGAATATGTAAATTAACTCTTTGCAATACTTGGATTGATTGACAAATATTCCAGTCTTGGTTTGTTTAATTTGTAATCCAAGAAAGAAATTAAGTTCTCCCATCATTGACATTTCAAACTCACTTTGCATGTCATGAGAGAATTCCTTGCACAATAATTCATTAGTAGATCCAAAAATAATATCATCAACATAAATTTAAACCAATGAAATATCATGTAATTTTATCTTTATGAAAAGAGTAGTATCTACTTTGCCTCTAGAGAAATCCTTTTCTAAAAGAAACTTACTCAGACGCTCATACCAAGCCCTAAGGGCTTGCTTTAAGCCATATAATGCCTTTTTTAATCTAAAAACATGATTGGGCTTGTCTGAGTTTTCAAAACCAGGGGGTTGATCTACATATACTTCCTCTTGAATAAAGCCATTTAAGAATGCACTTTTTACATCCATTTGATAAAGCTTAAAATTCATTATGGATGCATAGGCTAATAGCATTTTGATGGCTTCTAATCTAGCAATTGGGGCATATGTCTCCTCATAATCTATCCCCTCTTCTTGATTATATCCTTTGGCGACTAATCTAGCCTTATTCCTTATAACTATGCCATTTTCATCTAATTTATTTCTAAACACCCATTTTGTTCCAATGATTGGGTAGTTTTCAGGTTTCTCAACTAACTCCCAAACACTATTTCTTTCAAATTGGTTTAGTTCTTCCTGCATAGCTATTATCCAATTTTCATCTATTATGGCTTCATTTAAATTTTTAGGTTTAATCATAGACAAAAAGCCATGTTATTGCATAAATCTTTGAGAGAGTGTCTAGTTGTTATCCCTTTTGAGATGTCACCAATAATGTTGTCAAGGGGATGATCTCTTGAAGTTTTCCACTCTCTTGGAAAATCATTATTTGCTTTGACTTCTGCTGGAGGATCTTCATTGCTTCCTTCTCCTTTTCCTTTAGAATCTTGTCCATGAATGTGCATTTGTTCTAAAGATTCTGCAATATCATCTAAAATATCTTGGAGAAATAGCATTAGACTCATCAAAAGGAAACAGGAATCGATTCTTTAATTATCATTGTTCTCTTATTATATATTCTATAAGCTTTACTATGCAAAGAAATATCCAAGGAAAATTCCTTCATCTGACTTAGCATCAAACTTTCCTAAGTTTTCTTTTCCATTGTTTAATACAAAAAACTTGCAACCAAAAACATGAAGATGTGAGATATTTGGTTTCCTACCATTGAACAGTTCATATGGAGTTTTCTTTAAAATGGGTCTTTTCCATTGTTTAATACAAAACACTTGCATGTGTTTGTGGTGTTTGGTTGTCAATTTTAGATTCTTGTCAAGTCTATGTGGTGTTTGTTTTCATAGGTGCTCAGAGAGTAAACAGTAGCCTAGAAACTTGAGAGATAGAGTGCATATCTTGTGAGGCTTTATCACTTTTCAGTCAATTCTTGAGCTGATTGACACTACCTTGCCATGTTTGAGGTGCTTGGATTATTTTTATAACTGTCTTGATTCTTTGACTCTTTACGTGTTGGATGTTGCCCATTCCTTTCATTCCTTGAGATTCATTGAGAAATATGTAAATGTTTTTGTGTTTGTTTGTCTCTCTTTAATGTCTCTGGATTTGTTCCTTGCTTTGCTTTTTGATTTTTCCCAGGAGTGCAAAAGGCTAAGTGTGGGGGAATTTGATGTGTCATTATTTTCTCCTATTTCTTACCCCTTTCCGTCACCATTTTAATTACTGATTAGCCTTAATTGTCAAATTAATTATGCTATTTTATCATTTGGGCTTACTTGACTAATTCTGTGTTTTAATTTAATTTCAGGAGAATTATAAGCAATTGGGCTTGGATTCAGAATTGGGCTGAACCGGCTTGGACTTGAAGAGAGCAAACAATTTTATTTGTCGTCCAATTTTATTTTTATTTCATTTTTGGGCTGTATTTTTGTAATTGGGCCACCATACCTTATTTGGTTGAGCTCAGCTGCTAGGGTTTTAAGGGTTTTCGTGTTACTGTTCATGTAGGCAGTTTTTGAGGGTTTCATTTTCAGCTTCTTTTAGGGTTACTGTTCACGCATACTGTTCACATAGCTTCTTCTAATTCCAGTTTTGTTTCTGCTTCAATTTTCAGTTTCATTTTATGCTTCAAATTCCATTTTGTTTCTACTGATTATGGAAGGCTGAATCTCTAGTGTTGTTTTCTCTTGAGGATTAAGCATAGCTCTCTTTGAGGTTTTCTTCTTAATACTAATTTCTGATCAGTTTTTCCCCTTCACCAATTATTCTATACTTGTTGCTGATATTAATCCCTGTATGCTTAATGTTTGATTATTTGTCTATGTGCTTAATTAACGTTCATGCTTAATGGACATGTGAGAGGGATTAATTGGTGTATGTGTTGCTTAATCACATAATGACAACCTTGTGTTAATTTTTGCTTAGTAAATTAATTTCGGGTTGGATTAAGTGGTTGAACTGATTAGGGATAAATTCTCGTAACCTAGGATAAGAGGCTTGCTTTTGAATCAAGGGGAAACAACATGTTTTAGTTCTGTTAATTTCTTTAATTCAAGTTTGCTTGCTATTTAGATTACAAAAACAAACAAACCCCCCCTCCCCCATTCGTTACTGTTTGTTATTATATGTTATGAACGTTTGTTGATCATTGCTCACTGGGAGACGACCTAGGATCACTTCCTAGATACTGCATTTTAATGTAAATTTCATTCGGGTACAACCTCGATCAAACCCATATCCATAGCTCCTTATAGGATGTCTCCTATAGAGTTAGCTGAGCTTAAGAAACAGTTAGAGGAGTTGCTGGATAAGTAGTTTGTTAGGCCTAGTGTGTCTCCGTGGGGAGCCCCAGTGTTGCTAGTGAAGAAGAAAGATGGAACCATGAGGTTGTGTGTGGATTACCGCCAGTTGAATAACGTAACGATTAAGAATAAGTACCCTTTGCCTAGAATAGCTGACCTTATGGACCAGCTGGTAGGAGCTTGTGTTTTTAGCAAGATAGACCTTAGGTCGGGTTATCATCAGATCCGAGTGAAGTCTGAGGATATACCAAAGACTGCTTTTAGGACCCGTTACGGTCACTATGAGTATCTAGTCATGCCCTTTGGTGTGACTAATGCTCCAGGAGTGTTTATGGACTACATGAATAGAGTTTTTCACCCTTACCTTGATAGTTTTGTGGTAGTATTCATAGATGATATTTTGGTATACTCCAAGACTAGAGAGGAGCATGAAGAACATTTAAGGATTATGTTGCATACCCTTAAGGACCGACAACTCTATGCTAAGTTGTCCAAGTGTGAGTTTTGGTTAGAGAAAGTTAGTTTCCTAGGGCATGTGATATCTCAAGGGGGTATAGCTGTGGATCCCTCTAAGATAGAAGCTGTTCTTGAGTGGGAGAGTCCTAAATCTGTTTTTGAGATTAAGAGTTTTCTGGGCTTAGCAGCATACTACCGGAGATTCGTAGAAGATTTCTCCAAGTTGGCTCTACCTTTGACTAAACTGAATCGTAAGGGTCAAGCTTTTGTGTGGGATGCCCAATGTGAGCATAGTTTCCAAACCCTTAAGGAAAGATTGATGACCACTCCAGTGCTAGTTTTGCCTAACTCGAGAGAACCCTTTGAGGTGTATTGTGATGCATCAAAGATGGGTTTAGGAGGAGTGTTGATGCAAAATGGCCAAGTAGTGGCCTATGCTTCTAGACAACTTAAGACTCATGAGAGGAATCATCCTACCCATGATCTAGAGTTGGCTGCTGTGGTTTTTGCCCTTAAGATATGGAGGCATTATCTATTTGGCTCTAAGTTCGAGGTGTTTAGTGATCATAAGAGCCTTAAGTACTTGTTTAGTTAGAAGGAGCTGAACATGAGACAAAGGAGATGGTTAGAGTTTCTCAAGGATTATGATTTTGAGCTTAGCTACCATCCCGGTAAAGCCAATGTAGTGGCTGATGCTTTGAGTAGGAAATCTCTACATGTGTCTGCCTTGATGGTTAGAGAGATGGATCTCCTGGAACAGTTTAGAGATCTTAGCCTTGCATGTGAGGTTACTCCTAATAGTGTAAGATTAAGAACTTTGAGGATCACTAGTGAGTTACTAGGAGATATCAAGGAGGGCCAGAAGATTGATCCTTTTCTAAGGACTCAGTTAGAGGCTATAGAGTCAGGAAGGGACAATAGTTTCAACGTTGGATCAGATGGAGTTTTTAGACTTCAAGATAGGATTTGTGTTCCCAATGTGCCTGAACTTAGGAAGATGATCTTAAAGGAAGGACATACGAGTAATTTGAGCATCCATCCTGGTGCTACCAAGATGTATCAGGATTTAAAGATGATGTTTTGGTGGCCCAACATGAAGAGAGAGGTCAGTGAGTTTGTCTATGCATGCCTAGTCTGTCAGAAGGCTAAGATAGAACATCATAGACCTTTAGGGAAGTTACAACCTTTAGAGATACCCCAGTGGAAGTGGGACAGTATTTCCATGGATTTTGTGGTAGGACTACCTAGAACCCCTAGAGGTTTAGATTCTATCTGGGTTGTTGTTGATAGACTGACTAAGTCTGCTCACTTCATTCCCATTAATATCAGATTTTCCTTGGAGAAGTTGACCTCCCTGTATATAAGTGAGATTGTCAGATTACATGGTGTGCCATCTAGCATAGTATCTGATAGAGATCCTAGATTTACCTCTAGATTTTGGGAGAGCTTGAACAGAGCATTGGGAACCAAGCTTAGACTAAGTATAGCCTACCATCCTCAGACTGATGGCCAAACTGAACGGACCATTCAGTCATTGGAGGACCTTTTAAGGGCGTGTGTCTTAGAGCAAAAAGGAAGTTGGGAGAGTTTTCTTCCATTGATAGAGTTCACTTATAACAACAATTTTCACTCTACCATTGGCATGGCTCCCTATGAAGCTTTGTATGGTAGAAGGTGTGGGACACCCCTATGTTGGCTAGAGCCCGAAGAAGGCCTTACCTTAGGACCTGAAGTGGTACAACAAACCACAGAGAAAGTCAAGTTAATCCAGGAAAACATGAGGACTGCTCAGAGTAGGCAAAAAAGTTATCATGATAAGAGGAGGAAAGATCTAGAATTCGAGGTTGGTGATCATGTATTCTTAAGAGTCACTCCGTGGATTAGGGTTGGTCGAGCTTTGAAATCCCAAAAACTCATACCTCGCTTTATCGGTCCTTTCCAAATTCTTAAGAGAGTTGGCCCTGTGGCATACCAAATTGCATTACCCCCGTCTCTTTCTAATCTTCACAATGTCTTTCATGTGTCTCAACTCCGTAAGTATATCCATGATCCATCCCATGTGATTGAATGGGATGATGTACAAGTGAAGGAGAATTTGACATATGAAGCATTGCCTTTGAGGATCGAGGATAGGCGAACAAAACACCTAAGAGGAAAAGAGATTCCATTGGTCAAGGTGATCAGGGGAGGTGCATTAGGAGAAGATGTCACGTGGGAATTAGAAAGTCAGATGCAAGAAGCTCATCCATCCTTGTTTGAGTAAGGTAAATTTCGAGGACGAAATTTCTAAAAGGGTGGGAGAGTTGTAACACCCTGATATATATCTATATATTATTAGTAACTATGTTTGATGTTTGATTATATTTGTTGTGTTATTTTATCCGGAATTATTTTCATGGAGGTGAGTTTAGTTATTAAAAGGGTGTTAGTAGTTAAAGCGTTATCTTCTCAAAGAAGCCTCTTGAGAAGGCTTCTCAAAGAAGCCTCTTAATGAAGCTTCTCAAGGAAGCTACATGTAGCTGTCTCGGTTAAAAAGCTGCCCAACTTTCGTTAAAACCCCACACCGAGAGGAACCCTTCAACCGAAGGGAAATCTTCCAACTTGCCTCGCAGTTTCGGTAGATAATGAAACCCTAATCCGACCTTTCATTTTCATTCGAGAGGATTGCATGGAACCGACGAGCAAGGAAGAAAAAGAAATCTCCAAGTGACGTGACAAGGAACCCGCGGGTAGCTCACAATAGGTGATGGGAGTTTATTATGAAATTTACCGTTTTAACACCATAGTTAGGGTCAGGGAACCTAGCTTTGAGGATAACTGCCTGTCCCTATTGCATGCTGATTTTTACTTTATAGAAAATGATGTTTTTAACTAATGGGATGCGATAAAAATTGTTATTGATATGCATGCTGGTCTTTCAGGAAAAACTATGTTTTGACGAATGGGATGCAATATATATATTTGAATGATATATATTGTGATGAATGATATTGTTGTCTTTATTTGATTTGTGTTGTTTGAAGACCTGTGAGTGTGAACGATAAATATTGTTTATGTTGATAATGATATGAAAATGGAATGTTGATTGATGTTGAAAATGCATTGGCATGTGCATGTTGTGTATGTTCGTGGGGGGCGAAGTGCACTGACCTTCCAGGGTCTTTGGCACTTGCTTTGGGCCACGTTCATACGTTGGATGTTGTGTATGTTCATGGGGGGCAAAATGCACTGACCTTCCAAGGTCTTTGGCACTTGCTTTGGGCCACGTTCATACGTCGTATGTAGTGTATGTCATGGGGGGGTGGAGTGCACTGACCTTGTCGGACAGCCCAGATGTGGGTGACAAGCGTGGTTAAAGAATCTAAGCATTTTTAGGGAATGCTTAGGCGCTTTAATTGGTCCGTGGTCTTTGGCACTTGCTTTTGGATGTGTTCATAGCTCATACGACACAGGAAATAAAGTAACTGTGGCAGAGTGTACTTTGTACTGAGGGGGCTTGTCACCTGGTAGGGAACTCCTTTGGGCTCCCAGGCTGATCACCTATGGGAAAGGGGCAGTTACGTGCACAACCGGGTGGTCTCGACGAACTCTGCATGGTTCCCTAAGTGAGAGTGTCGTGTGGACACGCTTAGGCTATTTCCTGAGATTTGGTTGTTGGTACATACCACATTGCATTTGAGAGTTGAGTCAGGTGCATGCATCATTATGTGCAATCTTGATTGGATCCATGGATGGATGATGAGAAATTGTTGAATATGGATGATGAGTTATTGTTGATTTTGGATGATGAATAATTGTTGAATGTGAGTGTTGAATAATGAAAATTGCGTAAGCTCATAATGTTTGCCTATGTTTCTTGTTAATTGCGGTTATTTGGAATTGGTATTGGTTCTTTTTATAATGAACTCACCCTTGCAATTTTGTATCGTGTGGTTGATACCTGTGATGATCACGAACATTGTTCGTGGGAGCAGAATGACAGTGACAGGGTGCAGGGAGTAAGATTCTGGTGAGGAGCTATTGAGCCGACGTGATGACGTTGACATTATTTTGGGAGAGAGTTGTGTTTTGTAACCAACTCCTCCGTAGTTGGTTTTAAGTTTTATTTTGTTGAGTTAAAGATGTAAAACTTGGATTTTAATTGTATTTATGAACAAATTTAATTTTTGTTATGTGTATGACGTGAACCGAGTTACTGTTTCTATATAATTATGTATATTCACTTAAGTAATGGCGTGTTGTTGGGTGAATGTATGTTGTGACAAAATTACTTTTATTTTCATAAGCAAATTAAGGGAGTTCTTTCTTATATATATAAAAAAATTCAAATTAGCGCATATTAGAGTGTTGATATCGTAGCAACGAGGTGGGTCGTTACATAAGGTACCCTATAAATGTAGGATTTTTCAGCCCTTGTATTTTAGGGCACCTAGACTAGTTTTTGTATTAGGGGTAGTTTTGTAATTTCACATGCATTAAGTGAATATTTTATGTGTGTGTTGGAAAATAAATTTAATTGAATTGGGAGAAGCCCAATCCAATTAAATTTTAGAGGGGGAGGTGAGCATTTGCTTGCTACACCCTCATTGCCACATCAAATGGTCACACTTTCTGCATGTCCTTCATGTTTTACATGCTTCATGACACCTAAGCACACTTAGTGGAAAATCTTGGACTTGATCTTGGATTAGTGGGTTGAACCATAGCTAAAATTCACTAATCATAATTAGTGAAATTTTGGCTCCACAAATTCTATTTCATATTCAAGTGAAATTTGAATAGAAATTCAAATTTTCCTCCAATTTTGTGTGACACTTAGATTATAAATAAAGGCCATGTGTGTGCATTTTTTCAACTTTGATCATTTGAAAATTAAACTTCAGATTTCAGAGTTCTTTTAGAGCACAAAATTTCGTGCTCTTCTCTTCCTCTCCCTTCATTCATCTCCTTCTTCCTTCAAGCTCTTATCCATGGCCTCCTATGGTGGTGAGCTTCTTCTAGACTCATCTTCTCCTTGAAGTGGCTTCTCCTCTCTCTCTTCCTTCTCCATTCCGCTGCCATTCATCTTCCAATAAGCAAAGGAATCCATTGATGAAGAAGATCCTAGGCTTACAAGCTCCAATGGAGCTTACACCATTTAGGACATGACAACAGGCTCAAAAATTTCAAAGCAACAACATGTTCAAGGAAGTTCAACAATAAGCATATGGTTCTAGAGTTGGAGAGACCCCCCTTACCTCTTGTAGGCTCCACAAAATTTAGAAGGAAGAATGAAGAAGTTTAGATTCAAGTTTTCAACCTTCAAGAGTGCAAAATAAGGTTTTGAAACTACAAGTGAGAATAAAGCAAGAGAAATGAAGTGAAAATCAAGTGTAGGAAGAAGGACTCAAGAACACTTGGTAAAACTTGGAAGAAGGGCTCAAGAACACTTGGTAAAACTTGATGGAAGAAGAAAAATATGGAGGTCACTTACCTAAGCTTGATGGAAGAAGGGCTCAAGAGCACTTGGTAAAACTTGGAAGAAGAAGAAAAATATGGCCTCCTCTTTCTCCAAACGCTTCATCAAAATGGGAGAACTGGCCTAGGATTTGGCTTTTAAAAAACAACACTTATTGTAGGTGAAATGTTTAGACCAATGGAATTGCAAGGCCTAATTCTTATCTTCTTAATCTAAGCACTTTGAATGACCATTAATATGACTAATTGGCAGCTTGGACAGCCCTTGAGGTTCTCTCCACGAGCTCAGCCATGCCTTATATGGCTTCTTGCACTTTTCCAAAACTAACTATAAAAGGATAAAGTAGAGTTTTGCAAAAAATGGTAAAAAATTTTTTTGCTAAAATTGATAAATTTTATCCTAATCTTCTAGATTAGTGTGCTAACCTCTCTTGGGATATGTGTACTTAGAGTGAACCTTTCACAAAATCTACTCACACAAAGACAAATTACATTGCGACTCAATGCATAGTGCAATTCTTGCGTAGATGAAAATCTAGCTCAGATAGTTTCTATTTCTTTGTCAAGCTTTACTAAATCAATCACACACACACATACACATAACACGAAATTCTATGATTAAAACATATAAGTACTGAAATTAAATTCATACATGCACAGATGACACGACACAAAGTTTCCTCTGTCAGTCTGAGTTGTAATTTTTTAAGATGTTACAGTTCTAACTTATTTTAATTATTCTACATCATATAATTAAACACTTTAATTAGTCACCAACTAGTTTAACTAAAATTCTATTTTTAATTTGGTTATAGTCATTTACGAAAATTCCCTCCACTTTAAACTCTTATGACTTAATTACCCATTTTCTAATTCTATGGAATCTAGATCACCATTAATTATCCCCACTTAATTTCTAACTTTACTTACATTAATTACTAATTTTATTTTATGCTTCTAATTTTTATTTCTAGACCAAAATCCAATTATTAACATCAAAGTCATTAATGAGTTGACCATTATTTGACCATGGAATTTTCTTTGAATTATTCTTATTCTTTACAGACTTTAGCTTAAAAACTTAAGAGTTTAACCATGTCTAGGTATCCTATGGTAACATCTCATTTTTTTAATCATTTCAATAGTCTAAAAACACTACCCAATCGCATGACAAAGCAATAACACTATCTACCACACACATGGAAAATTGGGATGTTACAGTGGTTACAAGTTTAAATGATATATAAGACATATCTTTAACACAATTAAAGATAAATGCCTTATCTAATCATTATGGTTTATGGGGAACGAGATTTTTGCCTCATGATTACGTTAGTTATCTCACGATTTGATAAATGAACACAACATGGAGATAGTAATTTACATATTTATCTATATCTTAAGATAAGTACTTGGTTTGTTACGATTGAAAAGTGTTCAACAAAACACAAGTTGAAGTTAATACAACAAATGAATATTCTCATAGGTTCGAAATTCTTGGGGGGCATCTATTGGGGGTGTTAGTAAATTTTTCTATGTACAGGAATAGAAAGAAGCAAAAGAACATAAGACTAAGGTTACCTTAAGATGATAATTGAAAAATTTGGTAAACGAGTTGAGTTTGATGGATAATCGAAACATGAAGACTTAGAAGATGGAAACTACATCAGAAGATGGCTTATTGAAGTTAGATGTTCCTCAAAAACATGAAGAGAAAATCATCGAAGGCATGTTGTTTCGATCAAAATTACAAAAGCAGTTACTAACTGTTAGGCATGGCAGCGGAACCTGACCCCGTGGGGACCAAACTGAAGCCGCATCGACTTTGATAGGGAAAAACTGCGTTGACAGGGTTCAGGGTCGGATTTAGGTTTTCCCCGATAACCAAAAACGGAGGCGAGGGCGGGGGCGGGTATAGGATAACTAATATTCACCCCGACCCCAACCTAAAACCCGCTCCGCTACTTAAGAAATAACATACAAAACCCTACATATATATAGTGTATTAAAATATTAGAAACCTAATTCGTAAAACCTAATCTACGTCGCACCTCCTCACTTGTAGTAATACACTCTCTACCTCTCTCATAAATTCACATTTCAACCACAAAGACAGTCACGATTGAACACGACTGTCCTCAATCCTCTTTCCTCCCTTCCGTTACCGGCACGACGAAGACTATCATAGTTGTTGAGAACGGTAATTGATCTTCTCTGTTAATGTGGTTCTTTACCCTTGTCAGTTCATAGTGGCTGGAACATTAGTGCCTTACATTCTTATTTTGTGTTGGGTTTTGGTAGTTTTTATGCTCTAAAATGTGGTGCTTTTTAGTATTGTTAGTATCTTCCGGAGTGTAGGTTTCAAATCTATCTATTTTTTTAGTTTTTCTTTAAATTTTCATAGAAAGAAAAGAAGAATTACGGGAAGGATTTCCTTTTGGCTTTCCGTTTTTGGATCTACACGACAATACCCATACATACCCCTTTGCTAGTGCAAGGTGAATTTCCGGGTTCCATTTTAACATGGATATGCTAATTTAAGTGAATGCTTTTGACTATTTGTTAACGTGTGAAACTGTCCCTCCTGGATTTTGAGTGAATGCTTTTGACTATTTGTTGTTGCTGTTGGACTGTGACACTGAACACTCCTATTCCTACGGTCACCCTTTTCACCAACCTTTTCCTTTTCACTCACAAAAACATACATAACTTTCTTTCAAATCATGTTCATCTTCACCTCTCTTTCACTTCGCTAGCTGCTAATCAAGCCTCTTCCTACATTTCTCACATTGAGTTCCTTCTTCTGTTCTTCTCCTTTTGTTTGTTTATCACTGCTACTGCTGTTGGATTCTTCTTATTTTAAATTTTAAATTTTATAAATCCAATTTTTATGGTCATTTTTGCTGGGAAAATAGTAGAGGACTGTGTAACTGTGGACATGGGGGACTGTGAATATGATGATTCTTGACTGCCATGTAATTGCTGCGAGCTGCATTGTTTAACAATGTATCTGATCTTTAATGGGTATGTTTTGTTTTTCAAATGAAATGTACTGATGTTGAAAAGTTTCCAACTTTCTCTCACTCTTCCCCTGTTTTTCTCTGCCAAACCAACAGAGCATGCAAAGAAAAAAAATGTTCCTGGTTCTCTTGTTATGCTTCTTCTGTTGTTGATCCTCAAACTTCAAATTGGTGTTCTTTGTTGTCATGCGGTTCACATGATCTTCATTGATTCTCGGTTTAGTCACAAAATTTGAAAGGATTAAAAATGGAATTTTCCCTTTTTGAATTTCTGAATTCTCAGGTTTAGTTTCTATTTAACTGTTTAGTTTCTTTTCTCTTGTTTGGAGCATAAGGCCCGTCTGATGCATAAAAAAGCACACATTCCTTGCTACGCACATTACCCATTGCCTCACCTCATTACCCACTGCTTCACCTCACTGCTTATTCTCTTAAGTCAAACACACATAAAACTCGCACATTCATTCACACTGCATAATAGAATTGACCCCAGATTTCCTTTAATTACTTTTATGTGCTTTCAAAATCAATTGTATAATTATTTTATCAATATTAGGTATACAAGTTCTGCTTCTATATCAGTTAAGTATTTTATCGATACTTTTAAAGAATTCAGTTTCAAAAAAATAAAAACAAAAAGAAATAGATGTAAAATGAATCAATGGTGGTTTGAGATGAATGCACAATAAAAGTATAGTCCCGGTGGATTTTCGATTAGATAAAGTTAATTAAATTAACAAATTTGACTCAATCTGTTTTAAGGTTTTCTTCTCCTTAAGTCGAATAGATTTTTTCGAAAGTTAATTTCTCTTTTTCTTAAAAATCATTTCAAAGATATTTTTTATGCTTTTCATTTTTATCTATCTTTTTATTATTATTACAATTTAATGATAAAAAATATACTACTATAAAAACTTTAAAATGATTTTTAAATTTAAAAAATTATAAAATTATCAAACGATTCTAATTTTTTTTACTTTCATTTCAAATTTAAAATAAATTTTTAAAATCTAAAAAATATAACATTAATCGAGTTTAGTCACAGAATTTGAAAGGATTAAAAATGGAATTTTCCCTTTCTGAATTTCTGAATTCTCTGGTCTAAGAAGCTTTGGGATTTGGGCTTATTGCTATATTCTGAATGTTCACACCTTCACATTGCATCATTCTTTAAACATTTTGGCTTTGTTCAATGTGAGATTATGCAATTCTCTATTAGTTTTCTCTGAAATGTCTATGGAGATCTGCGCTTGTTAATGTGATTGGGTTGTGTTACCTTCTTTGCCTGCAATCCATAATTCGTTATAATTGTTTTTGGAGTTTAGCCGTTTCTGAAACGCAAGTTTAAAATTAATTTTATTAAAATCAATTCATTATAATTTAAAACATTAAAAAATGGAGCTTAATTCTGGTTTATAATTATATGTTGGAGTAGAATTAATTCTCACTTTTCCTTGCTTTAAATATTTACTTAATATACGAAAGAACTTTAATCCATTTGTAATTTAACATAATTTTTTTTCATGATATGTTTGCCACTATTTCATGTTAGTTAAGGTTTGAGTTACTTTTTATTCATTTTACATTATGTTAATTTTGTGACAGCTTCGATCACAATCTATGAAAAAGATTCAATATGCCTTACATAATAATACTCAAGTGGAAGGGGTTTGAACTTATTAGAACTTTTGGTTGCCTTTGTTTGTCACTATATACAGTTATTAGAACTTTTGGTTGCCTTTGAAATGCGTATGCTAAATTTCTGAGCATCTCTTTAAATCTTGTAATTTATAAATATGCATTAAAGCTCAATGCGATTGCTTAATTTCTGAAATGCATATGTTGAATTTAGTGTAGTTTTGCCTCTGAAATATGTATGATAAATTTCAGAGCACCTCCTTAAATCTTGTAATTTCTATATATGCAGTAAAGCTCAATGTGTATGCTTGATTTCTGAAATTTTTAGTAAGTAAAATAACATACTACTTGTTGTTTATCATAACTACATTTAGCATTTATCATACTACTTGCTATTTGGAAAAACTTTTTATGATATTAGGGTTTGTTTTTCTTTTCTTTTCAGGAAAGTAATGAAAGATATTAGTTTTTCACTAAAAGGAATTTGTCCTATTCCTTCACCAATTAATCAAACTCCTTCACCATCACCAAACGATTAGACTCTTTCACCAATTGATCAGGCTCCTTCACCTATTCAAGCTGATCCTACTCTTTCTCCTTCACATATTAATGTTGATCCTACTCCTTCACCTCTTGAAGATGAAGTTAATAATGTGGAGGCGCAAGGAGGAATTTGTAGGCTGAAAAGTAAGATTTGGCATCATTTAAAAAAAATTAAAGTAAATGGTATGGACAAAGGCTAAATGCAAGTATTGTAAGAAACTTCTTAGTGGAAAATAAAAAAATGTAACCAAGCATTGGTGGCAGCTGTTCATTTTCCCATATGGTTCCTTTTTCTGCAATTTTTAACAAATATATTCATGGGAAATGAAATATCAGAAAGCGCACCGAGTCGTCAAGTATTTAAAATTATAACAGAGTGATCCGAGTATCGAACCCAGGGAACTTGCTTATTAGACAAAGTTTTATTCAAAAGTAAGGCATTGTTGGAACAAACATTGATAATTGATGGTTAAAAACAGAAATAAACTAATTCTATGGTAAAAACAATAAATGCAATTAAGTAAAAGTTGACAGCAATAGGTAAAAAACGTTGGGTCTTTCTAACAAATGAGTTGATGCATATGAGGATATTTCTCTAATGAATCATGTTCTTGTGTTCTATTTTGTAGCCTAAAGTACTAAACCTCGATCCCTCGTAAGTTTAGACTAATTTAACCTAAGCTTCATCCGCAGATCCTTCTTGTAAGACTAGGCTTAACTTAAATAGCATTATCATCACAACATATTCAGAAAACCAAAACCCCACAACCATCCCTGGTAATGTAGTTATTTAGTCCTGCTTCTATCAAGTCATAAGGCAACAATATATTTCCCAATGCTAAAGTCACCTAACAGTACACACAAATGGGTGATTAGGCCAAGAGCATGTAGTAATTAAGCATTGAAAGAATCATTGAACACACAAAACACAATTAATTAGATATTAAAGATAATTACATCAACTGTTCCTTAGAAATTCCCAACTAGGGTGTTCAGTCAGCCATACACAGAAACCCTAACACAAATGAGATAGAGAGTACAAAATAATTGTTGCTTACACAAGAAGGAGGATCCTTCCTCCTCTTCTTGGCACCTTACAATCACTCTAACACTCACTAATCTCTCTAAACATATAGAACCCTCGGCTTCTCTGCACAGCTGCTCCTCTTTGTTGCCTCCAAAGTCTCTCTCGAATTCTGAGCCAAATATTGTACTCTGGAAATTCTGTTGTGTCTCTCTGTACCCTAATTTTGACAATTCAGGCTTAAATAAGCTCTGAAATTGCAATGTCGCGCTTAGCGCCTAGCAAGAGACAAACGTCTTGTTTAGCAAGCTGATCTCGCGCTTAGCGCGCGGCCTTGATTCTTGTGCTCTTCCAGATTCCCTTGTCACGCTAAGCGCGCTGAAGCTGCGCTTAGCAGTGGATGCGCGCTGAGCCCACAGGGTCTGCTTAGCAAGACTGCTCCTTTTAGCACTTCAAGATTTTAGTCTCTTTTGACCTGAAATTATGCAAATTTTATCATTAAATCACACGGGAGATACTCTAAAGACAACTATTAAAACAAAACAAGATTTATATACAAATTCCTACAAAATAGCTATAAATTGGGGAACTATACAAGTTTTAGAAAATGTTTTCTATACAAAAGTTAGTCGTATAAGAAGACTAACAAACTCCCCCAAATTTACAGATTTGCTTGTCCTCAAGCAAAGAAAGAACAGTTCACTTGTCCTCAAGTGACAAAATACAGTGGTTAATCAAAGTGGTGATTGTTTCACAGAAAAATTTAATCATATGAAATGAATATCATGGAATGCTTCAATCAATGTCACTTCACAAAACATGCAGCTTTTCAAACATAGGAACATATGTACTAGAGTCACAATTGAAATAAGCTAGTAAGAATGACAGATATCAAGGAAGGATCATTAACCAAAGCCTCACAGTCATTATTTCACTCAAGCACAAGTGTTTAGGCTCATTCCATCATAAACAACTATCACAAGTCCTAACCTTTGCATTTCATCTCATACCATATAGAAATAAACACACAAAATGAATCCGAAGGACTTTCCAGGCTTGTAATGAGGTCGGGCTGCCAACAAATCATGGCTTTTCTAAGATTCAAAAGCTTAAGTTCTAGGAGAGCATTCATCCATAGATCAACCTTTACTTTTTTTTTTAATTTAATTCACAATCCAATACTTGCCTCTTTTTAGGAACTTAGCTTCATTTAATTGATTTGCAACACACACACTTTTATACACTTTTATTTATACTTAAGATTTTTTTAACACACAAAACTGTGTGTATCTGCTGCTCTGTTTTGACCATTTTATTTCTTACCCAGTGTCTCCCCCAAATTTGGTACAAATTTGCTTTGACATATAACTCCCCCAAATTTGGGACAATTTTGCCTTGAACCAAGCTTTTTTTGTGGATGATGTCGTCCTACAACCTAAGACAAGCACTATTAGAAAATACACTTTCAACATCGGTTATTTAGAACATTCTACATCGGTTCTAAAACCGATGTTGAAATTGCCGATGTTGAATGTATCAATGTTAACATCGGTTTTGTAAAACCGATGTTAACATATATATGACAACATCGGTTCTCTAAATACCCGATGTTAAATACAATGAACAACAACAAAAAAAGTGTACGCATGATGAATGCTGACATCGGTTTTGCAGTAAAACCGATGTTAATATGTTATATTAACATCGGTTTTCTAGAAAAACCGATGTTAATTTAATATATTAACATCGATTTCCTACGATAACCGATGTTAATATATTCCATTAACATCGGTTTTGGTAGAAAACCGATGTCAACATTGATGATGCATACACTTATTTGGTGTAGTTCTTTGTGTATAACATCGGTTATGTTTAGATAACCGATGTTAATATTCAAATGTTCACATCGGTTATTTATAACTAACCGATGTTAATGTACAAGAGTTGACATCGGTTATCTACAGATGATCGATGTTAAAATACAAATGCTGACATCGGTTATACACAAATAACCGATGTTAATATACAAATGTTAACATCGGTTTTCTATTACAACCGATGTTAAGGTTCATGTCGACATCGGTTTTTGTAAATAACCGATGTTGTTTATGATATTAACATCAGTTTTTGTTAATAACCGATGTTGTTTTCAAGTATTTTTTTATATATACTTTCTGTTTTTACAGTAAACCCAAAATTGTATCTGTCAAATGCAATTTCAGGCCCAATTCACAGCAAATAAACATTTTATTCTGCTTTCAAGCAGTTTTAATGATAATAAACATCAAATAATTGATTTATCATAAAGAACAATCATCAAATGAATTCAATGTTCATATTACATAGAAAATTTCAAAAATGTTAAACCAAAGTAAACTAAGGAAAAAACCACTGTCCCTAAATCCTAGGCCTGATCTGTAACTCGGAGATAAAACTGTGCCCACTGGATCCGCAATGCCTTTAATCTCTCTGGCTTCAATGGTCTAGGATCATTAAAATACTGCATGATGAAATAAGTCATAATAAGTTAATAATGTAATAGAAATTATAAATAAATCGATTTTGTTTGAAATAAACTTACCGCTTCCCAATTATTCCTAAAAGTTCCTAAAATGATGGTGGACATCCAGTGCATCATATAGTAGCCACACTTAGTACTTCCTTTTTGTCTATTACACTAAATACATAAAGAAATTTGGATATTAATTAAACAACTAGTGTACAGATACATAAAGAAATATATATAAGTGGAAGTTTGATGTAAATGACGTACCTTGACGACAATCCACCTAGCAGAAGCCTTTGATTTAGGCTGTGGAGCATCATCAAGACCTTTTAAAGCACTGTTCCAGATGAGTAACAATTAAAAACTGGTGTTGTACGTTGAGGTATTACAATGCAAATGTATTGAAAAGAACACTAACCTATTAATAATCCCCTTATAGTACATTATATATTGGCCTGTTATGCAATGAACAAAACCAGACAACTAGGTGTTCCTTGGGCAGGATGACCACCATCTGCCAGTGTCCGCTGCAGTGGAACCTAAAATGGGTTAGTATATTAGTAAACATTAATTAAATTTAGTTATTTTGTGACTTACCCATTTAGGTAGGCTCCAAGATAGACATCGCATTGTGAACTCTGCATCCAACTCTTTATGTAACTTTAAGACACAAACTGCGATTGCCCAGACCTCTGAATGGACTGTGGCTCGAGGAATCCATGGATATCAGAATTCCCCACTCGCATACATGTTTCAGTGAGATGCCTGTTTATGTTAAGTCAAAGTTAAATATTTATGAATTGAAAACAATAACTTAGGTAATTAAAAGTAATATATAATGACTTACAGAATCCACAACTGTAACACTGATATGCTGAGACATTGACCACCGTGTGCGATTTTGGAGAGGTCTTCGTGCTTTATGTAGAGGGGGAAATCTGGATTAAAGACCCCGAACACAGTGGCATCCCATCTAACCTGATAAGGCCTCAAGAAAAGCTCTGGGATGGTCAATGTCATCAGATAAAGCGGATCATCGACCTCCGGATCGGGCTTCGGAGGTGGTTTTGCCGGAGGCACAGCTACCTGTTCATGAAACAAAGTTAAATAGGCTAATTTGAGGCACGCTTAATGAATTAATTTAAAAAGAAGAAACATATAGTAAGGACAATAAGTACCTGCTGTGATAAAGACTTGACCAAATGTGTCGGCCAAGCAAGGAAGGTGTGAAGTGCCTGCCCCACTAAGGAAACCTCATCAGTGGGTACAGGAACTGGAGCATCTGCATCTGTAACCTCCTCCACACTCACCTTTACTTGGCCAGGCAATAAATGAGTGTTATGAACAACAGTGGATCCCTCATAAACTCTCCCCACGGCAACCTGGCGGGCAGGATCTGCTTCTATGTACAAGCCACACCTGTCAGAGTCACCCGTATCAGGATCGTTTCCTAAGGGATCAACACAACTCCCCTTTGTGCTCACTTGAGGACTAGAGGCTCAGGAGGCACTGCAAGTCCCTGAGATTGCATCTACGACTGAAGCTAGGACTGCATGTGGCTGAAGGATGCCATGACCTGCCTCATCGCTTTCTCTGTGATGGACTCCTCTAGTTGGTCCCTGATCTGCTGGGTCAGCTGCTGCAATTCGTTAGGAGGCAGGGAGGAAGCGCTGCGGGACATCCGTGGAGCCGATCTAAAGTATTGCTTGATGGTGACACCGGCTCCAGCAGCACGGACACGTCCAGGGTGCTCTGGACGTCCAATAGTAGCGGCCAGAACATCCTAACGTCCATGGGGGACGAACGATCCCTGTGTGGCCTGCTCCTCAAATGAATCCTGCACAGAAAACACACAGTGGTACATGGCATTCTCAAAATATTGAAATATAATTGTAATGGTTAGTTGAAAATGACTTACAATCTTCTCAACGATTTCCTTTGCGGCCTCAGTCGTCATCTCCCCTATCTTCTTCGTGCGGGCCATCTTCCACTTCACGTGGCGTCTGACCGGGGATGGAGGGTCGATGACACCATCAACGCTTCCTGACTGTGCAACTTCCTCCAGCTTCTTCTTCGTCTTCTCAGCCAGGAGCTTCTGCTCCAAATAATCATAACCCCCACGAGACAAAAAGTGGGGGGCAGTATTCTGCTTCTGGATGGCCTGTGCCTTCTTGCGCACATCCTGAAAAAATTAAACAATAATGTTTGAAATGGGTAGAATGAAGTATAACAACATCATGTTTAATATGAAAAACAACTTAAATGGCAGGGAACATACCTCCCAAGAAGGGTCTCTGCGAGTCTGGAAAAACTGGGCCCACTTTTCCTTGCTGATGCCATATTTCTCACAGACAGTGTCCTCGACACCGTCCTGATCGGCTGCAAGGGCCCATTTCCTCATGAGGTCTGATTTAAACTGCCTCCATCTCTCCCCTACAGTCTGTAGTAACTTCCTTTTCGTCCTACTGTCAGAAGCCTCTGGGATACAAATTCCGTCTGACAACATCAAATAAAGTTTATTTGTTACAATAATATATTTTTTGGCTATTAATTAAACAAAATCAAATAAAAAAAGAAAAATACCTGAATATCCTCCCAAATTAGGTCCTTCTGAGCAGTAGGGACCTCCTTCTAGTTCTCGTAGGTGACGTCCACCTTATCACGTGCCACAATCCCCAAATATGTTCTTAATTTCTTCCTGTGGGGACCGTCAGCCTTCCCGGTAGCAGGATCAACATGCACCACTGGTCTCTCAGCACCAGGTGGTCTAATGGACAACGATCGTAGACGTGAGGCTTTGCGTGTCTGCTTCACGGCAGACGGTGAAGCCAATGCGTCCGAAGAAGGAGGAGTGGAGGCAGGTGGAGAACCCATGATCTTTTATACAATAACATACAACAACATACAAAATAGGATTAATCAAAAGAGGATCAGTCATAAGTTTTTTTTGGAAGGCAAAAGTATAATATTATTAAACAAAACCCCACTACAGAAGGAGACAAGACAAATTAACCAAAGGACTCCGAAAGATTGGTAGTTGTGCTTTTTAATTGTGATTTAGGGAAACCATTTTATAAAAAGTCTATTACATGTAATCAACAGTCAATGTATGCTTGATGGAATATAAATACTATATCTTCAGAAATACACATGTACATGGCATCCTTAGGACTTCATCCAGCTGATGTTTGTCGCCAGTTTCATCATCCACCATCCTTTTCTTCTCTGCCTTCTCACGTTTGTTGTTGTTAAACCCATATTTATGCCTTCTTCCCTTCATGTTGAATCTCAGGGAAGAAGGCATAAATATGGCCTGTCTTCAACACAGTTGAATCTCCTGTCTTATTCTCCAATGACACACTTTGATGGCCTGTATCTCTTTTCTTCATATGTTCTAGTGGTTCAGCTTCAGAATGCATAGAGCAATCAAAATTTTCCAGTGATCACCAAAGGCTTCTGCATCAGCATTGGCACTCTCTACCTTCTTTGGTTTATGCTTTTGTGTTGCATTCCGTGCTTCCTCCTTATAATTCTCAGATTTATTGGAGGTCTCACTAGAAGGATCAACACCAATCTGTGCCTGTTCCTCCTCTAGCAGCTCAATATCTTTCGTTTCACCTTTGATTTTGAAATTCTGATACTGGGGACAGATGTCGTACAGGATGTCACGACATCACGCTTCAGAACATGCAGATTGTATATGACCGTATGAACAGATTAAACAAGTAAATAACACAAGTGAATTGTTAACCCAGTTCGGTGCAACGTCACCTACATCTGGGGGCTACCAAGCCAGGGAGGAAATCCACTAAAATAGTATTAGTTCGAAGATCTAACAACCACTGTATACAACCTTCTCACCTAACCACTACCCGTGCAACTTCTACCTAAGAGCCACTCTTAGATAAGAGAACCCCTCTCACTCCCTCTCAATCACTCACCCGTGTTTACAAACAAATCAAAGATACACCAGAGATTGCTCTCTGAACAATAGAGATCAACTCTACACACTCAGGTCCAACACTTGATGTTAGGGTAGCATCAAGGTGGCTCACAAAACACTCAAGTCCCAAAACTCACAAAATAACTCTTCAATCTCGGACTTGGTAGAAAACTCGTGCAACCTTCATGTTTATATAGCAGTGTGCGTATCTGGACTGCAACAACTTGCGCTGGATAAGATCTATCATTCTCCTGAAGAATCTGCACTTAAAGATCTAAAAGATAAAGTTTGATCTTTTAGTTTTTATCTTTAATCTTTAATCCCTGAACGAACTATTCAAGTTTGTAATTCGAACTTTAATTATCTTTTAATTCGTTCCTAAAGATAGATCGCCTAATCTGTTGCTGACTGCACATTAATCTGTTAAAGGTATAACAGATTTATGTGTCCAGTATTTTCGGGTAGGATGTCCTGGACATTGTATCCGACATCGTGGATCCTGCAGCTTCAATTCTTCATTTGACATTTTATCTTGCCTTGTGCATTGTGTAGCCCGATCTGATTCCTTGACATAATGTTAGACATCATGTGCAGCAACTCCAGCTTTCCTTCATTGTCTAAGTGCTTATGTTTTAACAAAATTTTAGCCAATCTTTTAAAACTCAGTAAAGCTAAGCACTAACAATCTCCCCCTTTGGCAAATTTTGTCTAAAACATACTTAGACACTTCCTGAGCAGGTACGAGCAGTTATGCAAGTGGGATCAGCAACTTTCATTATCAGAGTAATCAAGCACCGCGGTATCTGTAGTGGCGATAGCAAAATTCTGCAAGTTGCAAGTCGTTTCCAGGATGTCAAGACATCTCACGTGACATCAGCTTTCTGCTCCCCCTGTCTCCATGCTCCTACTGCTGTGAAGCAGTTCACTACGGCATCTTCTATCAGCTACTAGTTTTAGTAGCTTACATCAATCATCATCAGCAGCAGTAGTATAAATACTACTCCCCCTCAAAATCATATAACTACTACTCCCCCTCAAAATCATAAATCATGCATAATATAATATCCTACTACTCCCCCTTTTTAGACAGAATTTGGCAAAAGTAGAATACATGAAATTAATGTGCACATATTACAGACCAATAACTAGTAAAAGTAAAAGCAAAAATAAAGGTCTGATGGTCATGGGGTGGCATCAGAATCATCATCATCTGACTCTGTATCCTCTGCTGCATCTTCTTCTTCCTCAGCTGCTTCTTCTTCTTCCTCAGCTGCTTCTCCATCATCAATGCCACTGTCTGAGAGTCTTTTGATCAGGCGTTCCAGCTCCATTTTCTTCTCTGTGGTGGCTTTGATGGTTGCTTCCAGCACCTTGCATGTGTCCTTGAGTTCAGCAATCAAAGCATCCTTGGACACAGCACCTGAAGCAGCAGCTTTCCCTGATGTCGAGACAATGTCTGGGACATGTGTCCCCTCAAACAGTTTGTAATGCAGGGACAGAGCAGATTCTCTCTTCTTCACAGAGTCAATGTTGTTTAAAATATTGGGATGTTGACTCAACATAATGCCACACAATACAGTTGGGAAGGCAATGGGTAATTTGACAGCAAAAGATTCTGAATGCTTAACAGTTTGATCAAAAATATAGTTTCCAAAATTAAATTTGGACTTGGTTCCAACAGCATACAGAAATTTACCCAAACCTGTGGCAACAGTGGAAGTATGATTGGTGGGTACCCAGTTGGCAGTGCCAATCCTATACAGGATTGCATACTTCACACTTAGCTTCCCTGCAGAAAGCTTCCCTTTCTTTGGCCAATGCTGGACTTGTTTGGCAGTGATTTCCTTGGCAATTTGATGCTCAGAAACAGCAATATCCACCACTCCTTCAGTTGGTCTGCCCAGGTATTTGTTGATTACAGGAGGGGAGAATCTAACACATTTTCCTCTGACAAACACTTTCTGATACTCATCACTCTTTCTGTTTGTTATGTCAGAGGGAATGTTGACAATGAATTCCCTGACTAGACTTTCATAGCAATTTCCCAACTTGGTGACAGTTTTCAGCAGTCCAGCAGCCTTGATGAGGTCCATGATCTCCTTGCAATCCAAGGCATCTCTTCCCAGTTCTCTTTCTAAGGCAAGTCTGCGTTGATATACAAATTTCCACCTTTCAACATTGCCAATGGAGTGGAATGAAATGTTGTCCAATGGTGCATCAGGGACATTTCCAGGCACCTTTTTCCCTGATTTCTTGGCCCTCTTGATGTCGGGAACATCTAGTTCGACATCATCATCAGAATCAGATGAGGAAATTTCTTTCCTCTTCTTGGAAGGGATTGCAACTTTGCTCCATCTGGATGTGGTAGGAGTGATTGGAGTGCTCTTCTTCTGTGCCATAGTTTTGATTCGTCCAGACCTAGTAATGGGGGTTTTTCCCTTTCTGCTTTGTAATCTTTCTGCAATGCCAGGTGCCAACTTGTTGGCAATGGGTTCCTCATCAGATTCTACTTCTTCTAGGTCAATGAGGTCACCTGGAGCAGGTTCTGGTGCCCTTGGTGCAGGGGTCTCCTCTGTGGCTTGATCCTCTTCCTCTGTTGATTCCTCTTTACTGGATGAAGAGAGGACTTCAGCATTTGGGGTGGAAGATGTTGGAACATCTTTATCAGCATCAGGGACAGAAGCATTTTTCAGAATGCTACTCACAATACTGCGGATCTTCTTATCCATCTCCGTGTCTACTTCCCTAGGACTTGTTGCAAGGCTAGGGTTTTCAGAAATCTTCACTCCCTGTTGTCTTTTGGGGACCAGTTTCTCAGGAATAGGGGCTTGACCAGGAATCATTTGTATGGGTTGGATATTGAATTCAGGTTGTTCCTGGTTTGATGATGCTTTGGTGGATGATGGAGATGATGGTACAGAGGGTGAACCAGGAGATGAAGTTTCTTTTGGTGAGGTAGCCATGGAGAAGCAGAGCCTTTGGAGTGGTTTCGTGAATCTCTGAGAGGTGTTGGGGAATGCTGATGAAAACGAGATTACCACGAAAATATGAGTTTGAATGAGGAATGTAGAGGGTCGTGTGAAGCAACGGTCGAATTTGTTTTGGCCCAGTGGTGAACGCGCTATTAACGTTTGAGCACGTTCAGATAAAAGTAATTGCTATAAATCCTCTAGCAGACAAATGCCCAGCTTGCCCTCAGTTTTTCAAACTGATTTGCATCCAATGCCTTTGTGAAAATATCTGCTATTTGTTCCTCAGTGTCAACATGCTTCAGTGTGATAACTTTATCATCAACAAGATCTCTAATATAGTGATGTCTAATGTCAATGTGCTTGGTTCTGCTGTGTTGAACAGGATTTTTAGAAATATTAATAGCACTCAAGTTGTCACAGTACAATGTCATGACATCTTGTTCGACATTGTACTCCTTAAGCATCTGCTTCATCCAAACTAGTTGTGAACAGCTGCTTCCTGCTGCAATATACTCTGCTTCTGCAGTAGATAGGGACACACAGTTCTGCTTCTTGCTGAACCATGAAATAAGATTGTTGCCCAAATAGAAACATCCACCAGAAGTGCTTTTTCTGTCATCTGCACTTCCAGCCCAATCAGCATCACAATATCCAACCAGCATTGAATCTGAACAATGACAGTACATAATCCCATAGTCACTGGTGCCATTTACATATTTCAGAATTCTCTTTACTTGATTCAAGTGACTTATCTTAGGGTTGGCTTGATATCTTGCACAAACACCTACTGCAAAGGTGATGTCAGGTCTGCTTGCTGTTAAATATAGTAAGCTCCCAATCATGCTTCTGTATAGACTTTGATCAACACTGGTGCCAGCTTCATCTTTTGACAGCTTCAAGTGAGTAGGTGCAGGTGTTCTTTTATGGCTGGCATTTTCCATCCCAAACTTCTTGACAATGTTCTTTGCATACTTGCTTTGTGAGAGGAATATGGAGTCTTCCATCTGCTTCACTTGGAGTCCCAGAAAATAAGTCAGCTCTCCAACAAGACTCATCTCAAATTCAGATTGCATCTGTTGGACAAAATGTCGAAGCATCTCATTCGACATCCCTCCAAACACAATGTCATCAACATATATTTGTGCTATCATCAAGTTTTCAGCATCTTGTTTGACAAAGAGAGTCTTGTCAATTCCTCCCTTCCTATACCCTTGCTGAGTAAAGAACTCTGTTAGCCTTTCATACCAAGCTCTTGGAGCTTGCTTCAATCCATAGAGAGCCTTCTTGAGCTTGTATACATGATCTGGATGAGTTGGATCTGCAAATCCCTTTGGCTGCTCCACATAGACTTCTTCATTCAGGTATCCATTCAGAAACGCGCTCTTCACATCCATCTGATACAACTTGAATTTGAGGATGCAAGCTACACCAAGTAATAGTCTGATGGACTCAAGTCTAGCAACAGGGGCGAAAGTTTCATCAAAGTATACACCTTCAATCTGAGTGTAGCCTTGAGCAACAAGTCTGGCCTTGTTTCTGGTTATAACACCTTCTTCATTGGTTTTGTTCTTGAAGATCCACTTGGTGCCAATCACATTAGTTCCCTTGGGTCTAGGAACTAGCTCCCAGACTTCATTCCTTTTGAATTGCTCCAATTCTTCTTGCATAGCATTGATCCAGAACTCATCAGTCAGTGCCTCTTTCACATTCTTTGGCTCAGTTTTGGAGACAAAACATGAATTGGAGACAATCTCAGACTCCCTTGATCTTGTAGTGACTCCTCTGTTTGGATCTCCTATAATCAGCTCCTTGGGGTGCATCTTCTGGATTCTAATGGAAGGACTCTTGTCAGGTTGATTGATGTTTGGTTCATCTGTAGCAGAATCAGAGTTTTCTGCATTTTCTGCACTTTTAGCTGTATCTGCTACATTGTCTCTCGATGTTCTGACATCTTCTTCGACATCCTTCTTTCTTGCTGGAGTTAAATCATTAACAACCACATTGATGGATTCCATCACAGTTCTGGTTCTGGAATTGAATACTCTATATGCTCTGCTGTTTGTGGAGTATCCCAAGAATATTCCTGCATCACTCTTTGGATCCATCTTTCTCCTTTGCTCTCTATCTGCCAAAATGTAACATGGACTTCCAAAGATGTGGAAGTGCTTGACAGTTGGCTTCCTCCCTTTCCAGATTTCATACAGTGTGGTTGGAGTCCCTCTTCTAAGTGTGACTCTGTTGTGGATATAGCATGCTGTGTTCATGGCTTCAGCCCAGAGATTATAGGGAAGTTCTTTGGCATGAAGCATGACCCTAGCAGCTTCTTGCAAAGTCCTGTTTTTCCTTTCAACTATGCCATTTTGTTGTGGTGTGATGGCTGCAGAGAACTCATGAGTGATGCCTTCAGATGTGCAGAATTCAGTAAACTTGCTGTTTTCAAACTCTCTGCCATGGTCACTCCTAATTCTCTTGATGACACAGTCTTTTTCTCTTTGAAGTCTTAGACTCAACTCTTTGAAAACTTCAAAGGTGTCTGTTTTCTCTCTGATAAAGTTGACCCAGGTAAATCTGGAGAAATCATCCACAACAACATAGGCATACCTCTTTCCTCCAAGGCTTTCAACTTGCATAGGCCCCATCAAGTCCATGTGAAGTAGTTCCAGCACCCTGGAAGTGGTCTGATGTTGAAGCTTCTGGTGGGACATCTTGACTTGCTTTCCAATCTGACATTCACCACAGATTCTGCCTTCTTCTATTTTCAGATTGGGAATGCCTCTAACAGCACCTTTGTCAATGATTTTCTTCATGCCTCTTAAGTGCAGATGTCCAAATCTTTGATGCCATATTTTGACTTCATCTTCTTTGGAGGATAGACATGTGGAGGAGTAACTGGTTTCTTGAGGTGTCCATAGGTAACAGTTGTCCTTTGATCTGCTGCCCTTCATTAGAACTTCACTCTTCTCATTTGTCACCAAGCATTCTGACTTTGTGAAGTTTACATTGAATCCTTCATCACACAACTGACTGATGCTGATCAAGTTTGCAGTCAGTCCCTTCACCAGCAGTACTTTGTTCAGACTAGGAAGTCCATCATGGACTAGCTTTCCCATTCCAGTGATCTTTCCTTTAGAGCCATCTCCAAATGTCACATAGCTAGTGGAGCAGGGTTCAATGTTCACCAGGAATTCTTTAACTCCTGTCATGTGTCTGGAACAGCCGCTATCTAGGTACCAATCTTCCTTAGCTGATGCCCTAAGTGAAGTATGAACAACAAGACTAACAATCTTGTGTTTTGGAACCCACATCATCTTTCTTCTGCTGCTGCTACTTTGAGTTCCATGATGTGGATGGCCATGTAGATGATAGCAAAAGGGCTTTATGTGACCATACTTGCCACAGTAGTGACACCTCCACTTCTTTCTTTTGCTCTTTTTCTGCTGCGTTCCATGATGTTGAGACCGATGTTGTGACATCGTGGCTCCAGTGCTGTTTTTGGCAGGAACAAATTTTGTCATGGTTGTTCTGCCAGCAGATTTATGATTAAATCCAAGTCCTCTCTGGTTTCCAACATTCTTCCCAAGCTGTAGCACCTCATCAAGCATATCTGAGCCTTTATTCAGCATCTTTATTGATTTTGTCATGTTTTCCAGTTTAGAGTTCAGAAAACCAATTTCTCCTTTAAGTTCAGAGATCTCCTCTTCATGTGCCTCCTTCTCAGCCTCCAGATTTGCAATGACCTTCTTCAGTTGTGCTTCTTGCTGAAGAATCTTCTCACTTTTGATGCATAGTTCTCTATAGGATATAGCAAGCTCATCAAAAGTGATTTCAATATCAATATCACTTGAGTCTTCATCTGATTCAAATCTACCAGTGAGTGCATTCACATCTCTGTCAGAATCACTTTCTTGTTCACTCTCTGTATCATCAGACCGACATACAGAAAGTCCTTTCCTCTGCTTCTTGAGATGGGTGGGACATTCAGCTTTGATGTGTCCATAGCCTTCACACCCATGGCATTGAATTCCTTTGCTGTGACTGGGCTTTTCATCTGACTTCTTCTGGTATTCACTACCTTTCCTGATGTCGAAAGGGATGTTCCGGACATGTGGTTTCTGCCTCCTGTCCATTCTGTTCAGCACTTTGTTGAACTGTTTTCAAAGGAGCACAACTGCGTTAGTCAGACCTTCATCAGTATCCAGGTCATACTCATCTTCTTCTCCTTCATCATTGGACACGAACGCCAGGCTCTTGCTCTTCTTTTCAGTCCTATCCGAGAGTCCTAGCTCAAAGGTTTGAAGGGAACCAATGAGTTCATCTACTCTCATGTTGCAAATGTCTTGGGCCTCCTCTATTGCAGTGACTTTCATGTCAAATCTCTTAGGCAAAGATCTGAGGATCTTTCTCACCAGCTTTTCATCTGTCATCCTTTCTCCCAAGGCAGTGCAAGCATTGGCAATTTCAAGAATGTTCATGTGGAAGTCATGAATGCATTCTTCCTCCTTCATCTTCAGATTTTCGAATTTTGTAGCCAATAGTTGCAATCTGGACATCTTCACTTTGGAGGTTCCTTCATGAGTGGTTTTCAGAATCTCCCATGCATCCTTGGCAACTGTGCATGTGTTGATCAATCTGAAGATATTCTTGTCAACTCCATTGAATAGGGCATTCAAGGCTTTGGAGTTTCCAAGTGCCAATTCGTCTTCTTCTTTTGTCCAGTCTTCTTCTGGCTTTAATTCATCAGTGAGCTTTCCTTCTGTGTTCAGCATCTTGGGATGTTCCCAGCCTTTGATGACAGCTTTCCAGGTTCTGCTATCCAGTGATTTGAGGAAGGCCACCATCCTTGCTTTCCAGTATTCATAGTTGGTTCCATCCAGAATTGGTGGTCTGTTCACTGGTCCTCCTTCTCTCTCCATGTTCATCAGAATTTATCTCCCTAGATCTCACTCAGTGATTTAGAGTGCCCGCTCTGATACCAATTGAAATTCTGATACTGGGGACAGATGTCGTACAGGATGTCACGACATCACGCTTCAGAACATGCAGATTGTATATGACCGTATTGTCATACCCTAATTTCGTCCGGGGACCTTTGCTCGATGACGTGCGACCATTCTTTGGTCCTCGTGAGGTGCTTGGCACCCATCATTAGGCAATTTGTGAAATTTCAGGACATGCCGAAAAACCAAAAAAATATTGATGCACAATCCGTAAGTTTCCGTGACACACCGGAAATCAAATGGAAGCATCATTGCATAATTAAGTGAGGTTCCGTAACATTCCGTAAGTCAAAAAGGGGATGATTATGTAATCCGCAAGGTTCCGTAACATTACGGAAAGAAAACAAGTATCGTTACGAAATTCGTAAGTTTCCGTAACTTTACGAAAAAAGAATCACCAAAAAACAGTAGAGGGGGGTGTACTTAGTAAAAATGGGGGTGCAAATAGCACCCAGGCCCACTTGGGCCCTCTGGAACATTCCTCCAGAAGGCGGTTGCTTCTGGAGGAAGCAACCCTGCTCGCCTGGGCGAGCTGAGCTCGCCTGGGCGAGCTGGGCGGCAACCACCTCCCCTATTTTGCTATAAATAGGGGAGGAAGTGAAGAAGGAAGGGGTTCAGCCCCTTAGGCACTTCTCTCTCTTTCGAATTTGCTTGGAAAAATTATTTCCGTGAAGAAAATCTAAGCCGAGGCGCTTCCGAAACGTTTCCGTAACGTTTTCCGTGAGGAATCTCGCAAAGGTTTCAACCGTTCTTCGACGTTCTTCATTCGTTCTTCATCGTTCTTCGATCTTCAACGGGTAAGTATCTCGAACCAAGCTTTTCGATTCATTCTATGTACCCGTAGTGGTCCACATTGTGTTTCGTGCATTTTTTTGTTTACTTTTTATACCCCCTGTTGACGTGCTTAAGCCATTTTACTTAAGTCATTTCTCGCTTAACTTAAAAATAAAATAAATTTCCACCGAACGTTTGAATTGTGTTATCCATTAACTTCGGTTAAAATAAATTCTGACCGTTCGGTCGTGCCGTAACCACGTTGGAAATCAAAAAGAGGTAAAAAATAATATAATAATCAAAAAGACATCTTTTAGTAAAATAAAGCGGAAAATCAATCGGACGTTTTCTCTTTGGGATTTCTCATTCTTAATCGAATTGATTAATAACTAAAGTGAAACTAAGGCTAAAATCAACTCGCCTAGTCAAGCTCGTCCACAAAAATAGGCTTTGGAAGTTTGTCATTTCAATTTCTCACTAAGTAAAATGGATCATTTTTAAGGTCCAACGCCTTAAAATGATCACCTCTTAAAGTAAACAAGAATCACTTGATAAAAAAGAACTACGTAGGTCTGATTTTCTCATCCCAAATTGAGGAATACGTAGGAGCAAAGGGAAACACCCTTGTCGACCACAAAAAGAGAAAATATAAAAAGGGTATAAAGGATATAGAGACATAAAAAGGGAACATAAAAAATCAAAGTCATGTTTGCACATTCGATTAAAGGCTGCCGTCCCTTGGGGCGGACGTGTGGGGTGCTAATACCTTCCCCGTGCGTAAATACAACTCCCGAACCTTTCACTAAAAAGTTCGTAGATCGCGTCTTTTCCGGTTTTTCCGACGTTTTCCTCAAATAAACGTTGGTGGCGACTCCGCGCGTACTCCTTTCGTGGAACACGCATCCCGCGAGTCTCGCGTCGCCCTCCCGCCGAAGGGTAGGTTGCGACAGTTGGCGACTCCACTGGGGACTGTTTTTTAGAGAGTTAGGCCATTTAATCTTGTGCAATGTTTTACCGTGACTTACCCCTTTGTTGGTTTCCCTTCATTATGTTCTTGTGTATATAAACTCTTTATTGCTTTCAGTGCGTTTTAAAATGTATGCATGAAGTAAATATTTATTCATTTGATGCACACAAACACCAACACTATTTGCACACACTGTGAGTGAAAAAGGGCCCTATACCCGGGTTCATGGGAGCATAAGGAGTGGAGGTGAATCTGTGATCATGCTAGGTCTCCGACTTGCTTGATTACAGTGAACCCTCATCTAGAGCTTTTCTCTTTGAAAACCTATTGTTGCTAGTAGTCCCTACTGCTACAATATGTTCTTCAAAGGGGATGATACCTCTAGAAACCATCAAGAGAGATATAACTACCTTGGGGATTATAACTACCATCAAGAGAAATAGGGGCACGAAGCAAACACGCTGCGTGCCATTTTTCACACTGCCATGCATGAGTATCATATACCCTTTTGCTTATGTTCGGTAAATATTGTCATACTGTGTACATTCCCGCATTGTGTCTTTTGCATAGGCATTGCATATGGGTTCTGTCTTGATCCCTACTGTAAACAAACCAACGGAGGGTCCGTGTCGCTTTCTTAAAAACGTGCGTTGGGGCATTTTGCTACCCCTAGACGTCGTATCTAAGAAGGGGACAAATTCCCCGGACCCCCGCATTCCTAGATTGCATCTGTGTCATATGCATTCCATCATGCATTCATCCATTCCACCCATGAGATATCGGAGTTTTGATTTGCACCAGCTTTTATCTCACTTTAGTAAGCATGGGAACAAATCAAACCGGCAAGAGGTTCTACCAAGTCAAGGTCAAAAGCCCAGATACCACCAGCATCAAGGAATTAGGGCGGTTGATGGAACCCCTCCAAATGCAAGCCTTCCGCAAGACTTACGGAAAGATCTTAGAGTTGACCATAGCAGAGGTGTCCATAGAAGCCATTGCATCACTTACCCAATACTACGACCAGCCTTTGAGATGCTTCACATTCGGGGACTTCCAATTAGTACCAACCATTGAAGAATTTGAGGAAATTCTAGGATGTCCTCTCGGGGGAAGAAAACCATATCTTTCCTCCGGGTGTCTCCCCTCTTTGAGCAGAATTGCAACTGTGGTCAAGGATTCAGCCAGAGGTTTGGACCGCATAAAACAGACTCGGAACGGCATAGCGGGCCTGCCACAGAAGTACCTAGAAGACAAGGCGAGGGGTATGGCCAATCAAGGAGACTGGGTCCCGTTTATGGATGTGTTAGCTTTGCTAATTTTTGGGGTCGTCCTCTTTCCAAACGTGGATGATTTGATAGACCTAGCAGCAATCGACGCTTTCCTTGCCTACCACCATAGCAAGGAAAGTCCGGTGGTAGCTGTCTTGGCAGATCTATTTGACACATTTGACCGAAGGTGCGAGAAGAGTAGCGCACGGATCATCTGTTGCTTACCCGCCCTCTGTGTTTGGTTGGTTTCACACTTGTTCCAACAAGACACAAGACATCCATGTCCGCTCCTGAGCCATCGCTCGTGTACTGAAAAGAGGAGAATGGATTGGGACCAGCTCTTGGCCGGGATAGGAGGTAGAACAATCAGTTGGTTCCCCCGATGGAAGGAAGGAAAAGAAGGAGTCCTTTTCTCATGTGGAAGGTACCCAAACATTCCGCTGGTAGGAATGAGGGGTTGTATTAATTACAATCCCACGCTCGCTATAAGACAACTAGGGTACCCCATGAGGGGAGCACCGACGGAAGAAAGCATGTCTCCTTTCCTTGTGAGGGATCTCGGCGCACAAAATTCCAAGACTATACAAAGAATCCATAAGGCATGGGAAACCCGGTTAAGGAAAGATCAAGAGCTTAGAGGCATTCGTAATGGCATCATTGGTGGGTACCACGAATGGCTGAAAGTTCGCATACGAGGTTTAGATTGGCTCGCCAAGTTAAAAGTCGTCAGCGAAGAGAATTTTGAAGCACCAGAAGAGGACGAAGAAGTCCAAGCTCTCAAAAGCGAGTTAGGAAAGGCAAAACTCGCCAAGGAGAAGTTCAAGTTGGCTGCTACACACGTTCGGAAGGAGTGCGCCGGGTTATGGGAAGAGAATGCAATTACCGCAAGAGCCCTTGAACAAGAGACCAAGAGGGCTCGCAAGGAAGAGTATGGCCGGAACAAATTTCGCGGAGCTCTATGGGGTAGCAATAATGAAATCAAGTTGCGAAGGGAAGAAAGGGACCAGTCGCGAGCACATAGCATGGTTCTGAAAGAGGAGTTGATTGCTTGTTCAAGGTCCAAAAGAAGCTTGTCTCAGCGTCTATGCGAGACAGAGACCAACATGTTAGCTATCATCGCCAAGTACCAAGAAGAGTTGGGTCTAGCCACGGCCCACGAGCATAGAATCGCGGATGAGTATGCCCAAGTATATGCGGAAAAAGAGGCTAGAGGAAGGGTGATCAACTCTTTACACCAAGAGGCAACCATGTGGATGGATCGGTTTGCTCTTACCTTGAACGGGAGTCAAGAACTCCCCCGATTGTTAGCCAAGGCCAAGGCGATGGCAGACACCTACTCCGCCCCCGAAGAGATTCATGGGCTTCTCGGCTATTGTCAGCATATGATAGACTTAATGGCCCACATAATTAGAAATCGTTAGGAAACTTGTATGGTCTCTCAGACCTTGACTAGATATGATTTCTTTTTTTGAAATAAAATGAGTTGGTCCCAGGTTTCTACTCCAAAAAGCTTGTGCAAATCAAATCACTCCTACATCTCATCTCTAGCATGCATTTTCTTTCTTTACCCACTCCTCACGTTTGGTTTTTTAGGGAAAAACACCATAACTAAACGCGCCGCAAGGGATCCCTATCGCACCAGATCCAAATCTAGAACGATGGGTGATCAAGAGGAGACACAGGAACAGTTGAAAGCCGACATGTCGGCTCTGAAAGAACAAATGGCCTCCATGATGGAGGCCATGTTAGGTATGAAGCAGATCATGGAGAAGAACGCGGCCACCGCCGCCGCTGTCAGTTCGGCTGCCGAAGCAGACCCGACTCTCTTGGCAACTACGCACCAGCCTCCCTCAAACATAGTAGGACGGGGAAGGGACACACTGGGGCACGATGGCAGTCCTCACCTGGGATACAACCGAGCGGCTTACCCTTATGGATTGCCGCCCAACTATTCACCACCCATCTTGCAAGAAGATGCGGGCCACATTGCTTCTACCGTCCATGAAAAAGAGCCTCCTCAGCAGCCCGACGAAGTCCATAAAGACCCTCAAGATTATGCTCGGAGGGATGTCGAGTTTTATCCCCCGATCCCCGAAGGGCCGGCACCAGGCACGTTGCCTCAACCCAACATCGCAGCATCGCCAATAGTTTTGTCCATGGAAGGGCCGCCCCCGGCAACTGAAGAAAGGAGGAAGCTCGATCTCCTTGAGGAAAGATTGAGGGCTGTGGAAGGATTTGGGGACTATCCGTTTGCAGACATGACGGATCTTTGCTTAGTACCCGATGTTGTTATTCCCCCGAAGTTCAAAGTGCCGGACTTCGACAAGTATAAAGGGACGACTTGTCCCAAAAACCATCTCAAAATGTATTGCCGTAAGATGGGCGCTCATTCTAAAGATGAAAAGCTGTTGATACACTTCTTTCAGGATAGCTTGGCCGGAGCTGCGGTAGTGTGGTACACTAATTTGGAAGCTTCCCGTATCCGTACATGGAAGGATCTGATTACCGCCTTCCTAAGGCAGTACCAGTACAATTCTGATATGGCTCCTGACCGTACTCAACTGCAGAATATGTTTAAGAAAGAGGGTGAAACCTTTAAAGAATATGCGCAGCGATGGAGGGATTTGGCGGCACAAGTAGCTCCTCCCATGGTTGAGAGAGAGATGATCACCATGATGGTAGACACTCTGCCAGTGTTCTACTATGAGAAGCTAGTGGGTTACATGCCGTCCAGCTTTGCGGATCTGGTGTTTGCCGGGGAAAGAATCGAGGTTGGATTGAAGAGAGGAAAGTTTGATTACGTTTCCTCCACAAACGTGAACGCCAAAAGAATCGGGGCAACAGGGGCAAAAAGGAAGGAAGGAGATGCCCATGCCGTCTCTTAAACACCCGCGTGGGTCAAACCCCAGCAAACACCTCATGGTACCCATCAGTACGCGCAACACCACCCAAGCTTCTCGGCTCATGCGGGGAACGCCTCTAGTTCAACACCCGTGCAGCCTAAGGCACCCACCCAGAGGGAAGCTCCCCAAGTTCCAACTCCGAACGCGACTCGACCGGCCGGTAATTCCAACACGACAAGGAACTTCCCTCCGAGGCCGTTGCCGGAATTCACCCCGCTCCCAATGACGTACGAAGATCTTCTACCATCCCTCATCGCCAATCATTTGGCCGTGGTAACTCCCGGAAGGGTCCTCGAACCCCCTTTCCCGAAGTGGTATGACCCTAATGCAACTTGCAAGTACCATGGGGGTGTCCCGGGGCATTCCGTCGAAAAATGCTTGGCCCTCAAGTACAAGGTCCAACATTTAATGGATGCTGGATGGCTGACTTTCCAAGAGGATCGGCCCAATGTGAGAACCAACCCGCTCGCCAATCATGGAGGGGGAGCAGTTAATGCAGTTGAATCCGATAGGCCGCACAGGTCTAAACCTTTAAGGGATGTGGCAACCCCTAGGAGGTTTATCTTTGAGGCCCTACAAAAGGGAGGTGTGATTCCCCATAGTGGGTGTAAGGAGGATTCCTGTCTGCTACATTCCGGCGAGATGCATGACATGGAGACGTGTTTGGAAGTAGAGGAATTGTTACAGCGGATGATAGATCAAGGTCGACTGGAAGTCGGCATTGAAGGAAAAGAAGAGCAGCACATATGCATGCAATCTACGGAGGGGAGCGGTGTTGCGAAGCCCAAACCCTTGGTGATATACTTCACTAAAAGTGTAGTCTCGCAAAAGCCCGGGCACCCCTTAATGGCCAAACCTGTTCCTTTCCCGTATCAAAATAGTCACGCGGTCCCGTGGAGATATACACCTCCGGGGAAGAAGGAAGAAGAAGTTACTGACGTCAGCTCGCTGTCGGCCAAAATAACAAATATCACGGGACTGAGTGGTGTGACCCGTAGTGGTCGTGTGTTCGCGCCTCCGGACCTACCGGTCCAACCCGCCGACGTCAAGGGAAAAGGAAAAGTGGTGGAGGAACAAGATGGCGAAGCACCCCACGCTTCGAATAAAGATATTCCAGCAAAGGGGCCCCCGGAGAAAAAGGATGGTAGAAAGGAGGTGTCGCTAGAGGAAGCCAGCGAGTTCCTTCGGATAATTCAGCAGAGCGAATTCAAGGTTATCGAACAGCTCAACAAAACCCCGGCTAGGGTCTTGCTGTTGGAGTTACTTATGAGCTCCGAGCCTCATCGGGCTCTGCTAGTAAAAGTGCTGAACGAGGCTCACGTGGCCCAAGATATTTCGGTAGAAGGTTTCGGAGGGCTGGTCAACAATATCACTGCCAACAACTATCTTGCCTTCGCCGAAGAAGAAATCCCCGCCGAGGGGAGAGGGCATAATAAGGCTTTACACGTATCGGTCAAGTGTATGGACCATATCGTAGCCAAGGTACTCATCGATAATGGTTCCAGTTTAAACGTGATGCCTAAGAGCACTTTGGACAAGTTACCATTCAATGCTTCCCACTTAAAACCAAGTTCAATGGTGGTTCGGGCCTTCGACGGCACTCGCCGAGAGGTTAGGGGAGAGATCGATCTCCCAGTACAAATAGGCCCTCACACCTGTCAAGTCACCTTCCAAATAATGGATATTAACCCCCCCTACAGCTGCCTGTTGGGGCGCCCGTGGATCCACTCAGTGGGAGTTGTGCCTTCTACACTCCACCAAAAGCTGAAATTCGTAGTGGAGGGACACTTGGTCATCGTGTCAGGTGAGGAAGATATCTTGGTAAGCTGTCCATCCTCCATGCCTTACGTGGAAGCCGCGGAAGAATCGTTAGAAACCGCTTTCCAGTCTTTTGAGGTGGTCAGCATTTCCTCCGTGGACTCCCTCTTTGGGCAACCTTGTCTGTCCGATGCGGCGGTAATGATGGCCCGAGTTATGTTGGGGAACGGTTATGAACCCGGGATGGGTTTAGGCAAAGACAATGGCGGCATAACTAGCCTGATAAAAACCCAAGGAAATCGTGGGAAGTATGGTTTAGGCTATAAGCCCACTCAGGCGGACATGAAAAGAAGCATCGCGGGAAGGAAGAACAGTGGTCAGAGCTCGCATTGGAGACAAGAAAGTGAAGGAAGCCCGCCCTGCCACATAAGTAGAAGCTTTATAAGTGCGGGTCTGGGAGACGAAGGTCAAGTGTTCGCGATATGCGAAGATGATGTTCCGAGTACTTTGGATTTGGTACGACCATGCTCTCCTGATTTCCAGCTGGGAAATTGGCGAGTGGAGGAACGCCCCGGCATTTACGCAACAAGCATAATGTAAACCTTTACGGTTTTAAAAGCTCTATAGTTGGGCCTAGGCTTTAGAGTTTTTCCTTTTGTTAAGGCTTTGTGTCTTTTGTTTTTGAATTTATAATACAAGGTTCTTACTTCATCTGTTCCTGGTCTCTACCCCTTCTCATTCATTTGCATGTTTACTTCTTTTTCTGAAACGGCAGATCCGATGACGAGTCCCCCGAAGGTATTAATACCTGGGACCCGTCTATCGACTTCGAGCAAGAGATGAATCAAACGGAAGATGAAGGAAATGAGGATGTGGGACTTCCTTCGGAACTAGAAAGAATGGTCGCCCATGAGGACCAAGAAATGGGGCCTCATCAAGAAGAAACAGAGCTAGTAGACTTAGGAATTGGCAGTGGAAAGAGGGAAGTAAAGATAGGTACAGGCATTACCGCACCTATCCGTGAAGAATTAATAATCCTGCTAAAAGACTACCAAGACATCTTTGCTTGGTCATACCAAGATATGCCCGATTTGAGTTCTGACATTGTGCAGCACTGATTACCTCTAAATCCCGGATGTTCCCCGGTAAAACAGAAATTGAGGAGGATGAAGCCCGAAACATCCTTGAAGATAAAAGAAGAAGTGAAGAAGCAATTTGACGCTGGATTTCTGGCCGTCGCTCGGTATCCAAAATGGGTGGCCAACATCGTACCAGTTCCTAAAAAAGATGGGAAAGTACGAATGTGTGTAGATTATCGGGACCTGAATCGGGCCAGTCCCAAGGACAATTTTCCTTTACCACACATCGATATCCTCGTAGATAACACGGCCAATTTCGCTTTATTTTCCTTCATGGACGGTTTCTCTGGTTACAATCAGATAAAGATGGCGCCCGAGGATATGGAAAAGACTACTTTCGTCACCCTGTGGGGAACGTTCTGTTACAAGGTGATGTCCTTTGGACTCAAGAATGCCGGGGCAACTTATCAACGGGCCATGGTAGCTTTGTTCCATGATATGATGCATCAAGAAATCGAGGTCTACGTGGACGACATAATTGCTAAATCTAAATCCGAGGAAGAACACCTTGTCAACCTACGGAAATTGTTCGAAAGGCTTAAGAAATATCAATTAAGGTTGAACCCCGCTAAGTGTACCTTTGGGGTCAAATCAGGGAAATTGCTTGGTTTCGTTGTAAGCCAGAAAGGGATAGAGGTAGACCCCGAAAAAGTGAAGGCTATCCTTGAGATGCCGGAACCCCGTACAGAGAGGCAGGTCCGAGGGTTCCTGGGGCGCCTGAATTATATTGCCAGATTCATATCGCAGCTCACCGCCATTTGTGAGCCGTTGTTTAAACTCTTGCGCAAAAACCAAACTGATCGGTGGAATGAGGATTGCCAATAGGCTTTTGGAAGGATCAAAAAGTGCTTAATGAGTCCTCCCGTGCTTATGCCACCAGTACCGGGAAGGCCTCTCATTTTGTACATGACAATCTTGGACGAATCAATGGGGTGTATGCTGGGGCAACATGACGAATCCGGGAAGAAAGAGCGCGCTGTTTACTACCTAAGTAAGAAGTTCACGACCTGTGAGATGAATTACTCCTTGCTCGAAAGAACGTGTTGTGCTTTAGTATGGGCGTCCCATCGCTTAAGGCAGTACATGCTGAGCCATACTACCTGGTTGATATCCAAAATGGACCCGGTCAAGTACATCTTTGAAAAGCCAGCTCTCACAGGACGAATCGCCCGGTGGCAAGTCTTGCTATCTGAGTTTGATATAGTCTACGTCACCCAAAAGGCGATAAAAGGAAGCGCTTTGGCAGATTATTTGGCTCAACAGCCTCTTAACAACTACCAGCCCATGCATCCGGAATTCCCGGATGAGGACATCATGGCCTTGTTCGAGGAAAAATTGGACGAAGATCGGGACAAATGGACTGTATGGTTTGACGGAGCGTCAAACATTCTAGGTCATGGCGTTGGGGCAGTGTTGATCTCTCCGGACAATCAATGTGTACCTTTCACAGCCAGGCTAGGATTCGACTGCACCAACAACATGGCCGAATATGAAGCATGTGCCCTAGCCGTCCAGGCAGCAATTGACTCTAATGTCAAACTACTCAAGGTGTACGGCGACTCAGCGTTGGTAATCCATCAGCTGAGAGGGGAATGGGAAACTAGAGATCCCAAGCTGATACCCTACAAAGCCTACATCAAGGAGTTGGCTAAGACTTTCGATGAGATCTCCTTCCATCATGTTCCCCGCGAGGAAAATCAAATGGCGGATGCACTTGCTACGTTGGCCTCTATGTTCCAGCTAACACCGCACGGGGACCTACCCTACATTGAATTTCAGTGTCGTGGCAAACCCGCACATTGTTACCAAGTGGAAGAGGAATGGGACGGAAAGCCTTGGTATTACGACATCAAGCGATATGTCGTAAGCAAAGAATACCCGCCAGAGATTGCCGACAACGATAAAAGGACATTGAGGAGGTTGGCAGCCAGTTTCTTCATGAGCGGAGGCACACTGTATAAGAGAAATCACGACATGACACTCCTGCGATGTGTGGATGCCAAGGAGGCAAATCACATGATCGAGGAAGTCCATGAGGGCTCGTTTGGAACGCACGCCAACGGGCATGCTATGGCCAGGAAGATCTTAAGAGCGGGTTATTACTGGCTTACCATGGAAAGTGATTGTTGTGTCCATGTGAGGAAGTGCCACAAATGTCAAGCATTCGCGGATAATGTCATTGCCCCACCGCATCCTCTGAATGTCATGTCCGCCCCTTGGCCTTTCTCCATGTGGGGAATAGATGTCATCGGGGCCATTGAGCCCAAGGCCTCGAATGGTCATCGCTTCATCCTCGTAGCAATAGATTATTTCACCAAGTGGGTCGAGGCGGCTTCATATACCAATGTCACGAGGAATGTGGTGGTCAGGTTCATTAAGAAGGAGATCATCTGCCGATATGGTTTGCCAAGGAAGATTATCACGGACAACGGCACCAACCTGAATAACAAGATGATGGGGGAAATGTGCGAGGAGTTTAAAATCCAGCATCACAATTCCACACCCTACCGGCCAAAGATGAATGGAGCCGTGGAAGCAGCCAATAAGAATATCAAAAAGATTATCCAAAAGATGACCGTGTCATACAAGGATTGGCACGAGATGCTCCCATTCGCGTTACACGGTTACCGGACTTCAGTGCGAACGTCAACTGGGGCAACGCCGTTCTCATTGGTATATGGGATGGAGGCGGTGTTACCGTTCGAGGTAGAAGTCCCGTCATTAAGGATCTTGGCAGAATCCGGATTAAAGGAATCAGAGTGGGCTCAAACACGCTACGATCAGCTCAACCTCATTGAGGGTAAGCGCTTAACGGCCATGAGTCATGGGCGCTTATACCAGCAAAGAATGAAGAGTGCATTCGACAAGAAAGTACGCTTACGCAAGTTCCATGAGGGAGACCTTGTGCTAAAGAAAATGTCCCATGCTGCCAAGGACCATCGAGGGAAATGGGCCCCGAACTACGAAGGGCCTTTTGTTGTGAAGAGGGCTTTTTCCGGAGGAGCCCTGGTGCTTACCAACATGGATGGCGAAGAGCTACCTTCACCCGTGAACTCTGATGTCGTCAAACAATATTATGCTTAGAAGCTGGGGCAATTAAGGATGTCGCTGCATGTTCTCTATCTTTATGCGTTTTCTAGATTTTCCCCCCAGGGATTTCCAGTCCGTTGTATCTCTTGTTACGATCTTTCAAAGAAATGAACATGGATTTGAGGCTTTTAGTCCTCACGTTAGTTTCACACCTTGCGTTAATTTGTGATCGCCTGAGCCCTTCCGCTCAGTTCATGGGATCCCCCAAGCGCTTAATTAGAATTGAACCTGAACCAACTTTCCCTAAATTTTCTGCGTTTGAAAACATCCATGCATACGCATACGCATACGCATGTATATTGTTGTGGTAAAACAGGGGCAGGATCACCTTGGGCTACCTTCTGGAGTGGAGACAAAACATGAACGGCAGAAACCAATCAAAGTAGGGTAATGATGCGGTCAAGATTGGCCATACCTGGTTGTTTATTACTTGCAGGTACTTAAGGATGAACGCAAGCGGGGATGGGGTCACGACCGACCGATCGTTGCCCTTCTCTGTGCGAAACAAGCAGGGAATGTCGCTGCAAGGCAGCCCCGTATCCTTTGTATTTTGTAGCTTTTTTTTTACTATTTGTTTGTTTTAAAAAGGAAAAGAGTAATAATAAGATAAGTAATCAATGCCTAATTCTAACCTAAGTAAGTTCAAGTTAGGCAAAATGCTAATCCATGAGAAGGGAGGGGACATGGTTAATGTTCCCCTCAAAAAAAAAAAAAAAAAAAAAAAAAAAAAAGTGCAGGTTAGCTCGCCTGGGCGAGCTGGGCGAGCCTGGGCGAGCCACCCCTGCACCAAATTATATAAATGACGAAAGGGGGGGCGTTTTTACATTCAAAAACTTCTTTTCCCCCCTTTCAAAAGCCATACCCACGGGATTGACGAATTTGCAGCCCTAGGGTCATCCTTTTTCGCTTTTTTTGATTCCGTTTTGCGCTTTTGTTCATCACCAACAAGTAAGTATTCCATCCCTAAGCTTTCTAGCTTTTCATTGGTATATTTTGATCTCCTTTTTTGTGCTCTAAATTGTGGGAGTGTGCCCAAATATATGGGGCAATTTTGATTTGTTTTCTTGCTTGATTAGGTTGAATTAGGGGTTGGTATGAGATGGCCCTAGGCCTATAATGCATTTTGAAACAATAGGACATGCCACATTGTCCCCGTTCTCTTGCTATTGATGCCTAAACGCGCGCCCACCAAGTGTTCGGTGAAATGCCTCAATGGCATTAGCGCGTGACTTTTGTAAGGAGACAACCCATGGGGTATTTTGGTTTGTGCATATTTTCTATTTTTTTTGGAATATGTATTCATTCCCGAAAAAGGCTAGAGTAATCGCCCCACATATACCCTAGTCCTAGAAACTGAATTTTATGCAAAAAGAGCACAAAAGGAGGTGCATATTGGGTAAAGTTATCCTTTTTTGGCCAGCAATCAGCTATGGGCCACGCTACAATATTTTCCCTATGCCTAGATGGTTAGGAATTTTGCTCATCATAAATGTGTAGGTTTAGAATAGGTAGCAAAATACCTTTGGCAATTTACACTTTGGGTATGATAGCAAAATACTTGGATGTATGTACATATAATTTTTGGTAGTCAAAAATGTCTCACAAAAAAATATACATAAATATGTTGCATGTTATGTAAAGAAGATACATTACCAAAAAATGTATACCTTTTAATTTGAATACAATTTTAGTCAGCAAAGGAAAATATACTTGAATTTCCATGCGGCTTTAGGTAGCAAAAACTTGAAAAGAGCATGAAATGTAGCACCTTATTGTGTAGATAGTCAAGATTCATCATGAAGTTTGTGTATGTATAGGTATTAGAAATACCAAGATGTGCACATGTGCAATTTTTGGTACCCCAAAATGCTTTGAGTATGCATGTATGTGAATTTAGCCAAGGAGATGTGTGTGATGTAAGTAACAAATACACCTTGGAAGTACGTGTAAATAATCTAGGTAACGAAGCTGCCTTGATTGTATATGGGTGCATTTTTTTCGGTTAATAGAATGTCTTGCGCAAGAGAACGTTTGTAAGGAAATATGCGCATAAGCTTGCTCTAAATTTACATTGATGTTTGTATTTATGGGAGGAGGTTATATGCCATTTTTTGCTTTAAGAGTGATGTCCCACTGGTAAAACTAACTTTCCAAATGTTTGCCTTCGCAGGAATGGCCCCGAGGAAGCTTGCCTCAAAGAGGTCCAGGAAGGACAAGGCGGCCGAAGGAACTAGTTCCGCCCCGGAGTACGACAGTCACCGCTTTAGAAGCGTTGTACACCAGCAGCGCTTCGAAGCCATCAAGGGATGGTCGTTTCTTCGGGAGCGACGCGTCCAGCTCAGGGACGACGAGTATACTGATTTCCAGGAGGAAATAGGGCGCCGGCGGTGGGCACCACTGGTTACTCCCATGGCCAAGTTTGATCCAGAAATAGTCCTTGAGTTTTATGCCAATGCTTGGCCAACAGAGGAGGGCGTGCGTGACATGAGATCCTGGGTTAGGGGTCAGTGGATCCCGTTCGATGCCGACGCTATCAGCCAGCTCCTGGGATATCCGATGGTATTGGAAGAGGGCCAGGAATACGAGTATGGCCAGAGGAGGAACCGGTCTGATGGGTTCGATGAGGAGGCCATCGCCCAGCTGCTATGTATACCGGGGCAGGATTTTGCCCGGACTGCTGCAGGGAGGCGAGTGCGAATCATGCGCACCAATATGACCACCCTGACCCAGATATGGATGACGTTGCTCCTCAGCAACATCCTGCCCACCGATCATAATTCCGACCTCCCCATGCCTAAGTGCCAGCTGGTGTACGCCATCCTGACACGGATGAGCATCCATGTGGCTCAGTTGATCACTGATGCCATATATATTTTTGCAGGTATGGCGCCCACTAGGCACCCTTTGGACCCAGATAAGTCCAACAGGGCCCTGGGATTCCCCGCACTGATCACAGGACTCTGCCAGTCGTTCGGAGTCCCCGTTGCACCTACCAAGGTGATTCGGCCGCCCATCACCCGGGCTTTTATTGAGAAGTACTGTACCCAGAGACAGGCTCAGGGTGATGCTCCACAGGCCGCAGGCGCGCCACCACCACCTCATCAGGCTGGCCAGGCTGGGGCATTTGACATAGAGCAGTATTTACGGCATTTGGTTCGCCAGCAGGCGGCCAACCACCGAGCACATGTACGGACCCATGACTGTCTGTACCAGATGAGCCTTAGCATGCAGAGCCAGGGCTTCGCTTCTTTTTCATGCCCTACTCCAGACCAGTTCAGGGCAGAGGTAGCATGGCCCGGAGATTGGCCCGAGGCCCAAGCAGGAGAGGCACCCCCAGAAGCTCCCGGCGATGGAGAAGAAGCCCACGAGGATGAGGAGATGGCCGATTTGCTTGACTTCTTGGGAGGGAGTGGAGACACGTGACTGGGAGATCCCCAGATTCATGTTTTCTTTCATATTTCTTTTGTCATTCTTATTCTATGTTATTGTTTTGACTTGAAAGACTAATGTTTGTTTTTGTTGTTTCGATTATCATTTGTACAGCGCATACATTTTTGTTTAGATTGGTGCGTTAGTATTTATATATCATTACTATCGATGATGTTTGAAATTCTGGAACCATGTAGAGTTCTTCGTTTAGGAACATCGCCCAAAAGTATATATGTAAAATAAACAAAAAAATCATAATAAAAATAAAAATAGGAAAGAAAAGAAAATGAAATGGAAAAGAGAACAAAAGGGAAAGAAGAGGGCAAGTAAAGAAAAAGAGAGCAAATAAGAAAAAAGAAGAAGGCAAGTAAGGAAAAAGGTGGAAAAAGAGAAAATAAGTTGTCTAGCTAAAAAACGACATGCTTTTGAAAAGAGACGATTTCCAACTTTTCTTTGAAAAAAATTCATTGATCATAACCAATTTTTGGAAAATGTGTCTACACCTGAAGGGTGAATGCTGTGAAATTTCCCCGGATGCCCGAAATGGACCCGGATGAACGCACAAATTGATAAAAGAACATATTTTGGAAACATTGGGTTGATTAAAATAGAGGAAATGAATCCTGAGCCCTAGCATCACATGACCATAAAAATTTGACACTTGAGTGTCCGCATAGGTGCATGCATGACCAGTTTTGCATAAAGTTTCCAAATCATCATTTTTGCATTTTGTGTCATGGAAATAATGTGAGGCATCCCTTTTATCCTTGAGCCAAACCAAACTCCGACATGTATCATGTCTAGCCATTCTACAAACCTTGAGCCAAAATCCTGACTCACCATAATCCTTACCCTCGAAAGCAAAAAGGAAGAGAAGGAAAATTCCCAATCAAAGAATGGGAGAAAGCAAAAAGGAAGAGAAGGAAAATTCCCAATCAAAGAATGGGAGAAAGCAAAAAGAAAAGAAAGGAAATTCCCAATCAAAGAATGGGAGAAAGCAAAAAGAAAAGAAAGAAAATTCCCAATCAAAGAATGGGAGAAAGAAAAAAAAAAAAGAAGAAAAGAAGGAAAGAAAGCTCCTGATCAAGGATCGAAAGAAAACAGAAGAAATGTGCAGAGAGGTCTTTGGACCGGACAATATCTGAACAATACAGAATTGTCACCAAATGAACAAAAAAGGAAGGAAAGGAAACCACGACCTAAAATGGTCTTCTCCCTTTAATTACCAACCAAAATCCCGTGCGCTAGCGACCCTTTTTTTTCTCGCCCCGCACTAAACAAAAAACAGAAAAAGAAAAAGCCAGGAAAATCAAAAGCCAAAAACACACAAAAGCCGAAAGAAGAAACCACCAAAAGAACCCATTCCCAAGGGAAGCCCTATTGATCCATGATCACGCATGTAATTTTTGATTTGATAGGAAATAATTTGCAAAGTCAAGTCATGACATATCTATGGTTCGGAATTAGGATAAAACACTTACCTGTGCGAGATTGATACACTTTGAGTGGATTTCTTCTATTTTTGTTGAACCCAGTGTTTCCTCTAAATGGTCATTTAGAAACGAAATGCTAACATCCAAAATCTCATTTATGGTTATGGGAGATTTCATCAGCAGACTCTCCTTCCCCGATAGACGCATTGTTTTTCACTCAAAAAAGCATATGCTGCTCTAAATCAGTTGGAATATTTGTCTCTTTGCTAAAGCATGTTTGCATTTTAGTGGAGAAAACACCGAGACTTTTTCAAGTCTCACAAGTTATCCAGAACTACGTAGGTCTGAGTTCCTCATTGGAGGATACGTAGGAGCAAGAGCTTTGCTTTTGTCGGCCGCCCCATAATCTTTGTCATACTGACCCTGAGGTCATGTGACGTGCACCCTTGTATCATCCAGAGGCGGCGGGCCCGATGATATGCGGAGATACCTTACGGTTATTCGCACCCTTTTGTCATCCAGAGGCGGCGGGCCCGATGACAAGCAGAGACCAAGTTTGGTCATTCTGCACCCTTGTATCATCCAGAGGCGGCGGGCCCGATGATACGCGGAGATACCTTACGGTTATTCGCACCTTTTTGTCATCCAGAGGCGGCGGGCCCGATGACAAGCAGAGACCAAGTTTGGTCATTCTGCACCCTTGTATCATCCAGAGGCGGCGGGCCCGATGATACGCGGAAATACCCGAGTGGTTATCCGTATAAACTTTCTTTTGCTATCTGTAAGACAGAACGCTTGATAGCATGCAGAGACTGACATAGTCTTCTGCACCTTTTGTTCCTCCGGGAACAACAAGTCATTTACATGCGGAAATTTCATGGTCGCCCGCGACTCTCGTCAACCGAGAGAAGCCAAATTAGTGTCATACACTAATTTTCGGGGACCTTTGCTTGATGACATGCGACCATTCTTTGGTCCTTGTGAGATGCTTGGCATCCATCATTAGGCAATTTGTGAAATTCTAGGAACGACAAGTCATGGTCACCCGCGACTCTCGTCAACCGAGAGGAGCGAAATTAGTGTCATACACTGATTTTCGGGGACCTTTGCTTGATGACATGCGACCATTCTTTGGTCCTTGTGAGGTGCTTGGCACCCATCATTAGGCAATTTGTGAAATTTTGGGAACAACAAGTCATTTGCATATGGAGATTTTATGGTCCCCCGCGACTCTCGCCAAATCGAGAGGAACGAAATTAGTGTCTTATCTTTACTTTCCTTTTATCTCCAATAAAAGACAAGTAAAGAGGGGCAACTGTCATACCCTAATTTCGTCCGGGGACCTTTGCTCGATGACGTGCGACCATTCTTTGGTCCTCATGAGGTGCTTGGCACCCATCATTAGGCAATTTGTGAAATTTCAGGACATGCCGAAAAACCAAAAAAATATTGATGCACAATCCGTAAGTTTCCGTGACACACCGGAAATCAAATGGAAGCATCATTGCATAATTAAGTGAGGTTCCGTAACATTCCGTAAGTCAAAAAGGGGATGATTATGTAATCCGCAAGGTTCCGTAACATTACGGAAAGAAAACAAGTATCGTTACGAAATTCGTAAGTTTCTGTAACTTTACGAAAAAAGAATCACCAAAAAACAGCAGAGGGGGGTGTACTTAGTAAAAATGGGGGTGCAAATAGCACCCAGGCCCACTTGGGCCCTCTCGAACATTCCTCCAGAAGGCGGTTGCTTCTGGAGGAAGCAACCCTGCTCGCCTGGGCGAGCTGAGCTCGCCTGGGCGAGCTGGGCGGCAACCACCTCCCCTATTTTGCTATAAATAGGGGAGGAAGTGAAGAAGGAAGGGGTTCAGCCCCTTAGGCACTTCTCTCTCTTTCGAATTTGCTTGGAAAAATTATTTCCGTGAAGAAAATCTAAGCCGAGGCGCTTCCGAAACGTTTCCGTAACGTTTTCCGTGAGGAATCTCGCAAACGTTTCAACCGTTCTTCGACGTTCTTCATTCGTTCTTCATCGTTCTTCGATCTTCAACGGGTAAGTACCTCGAACCAAGCTTTTCGATTCATTCTATGTACCCGTAGTGGTCCACATTGTGTTTCGTGCATTTTTTTGTTTACTTTTTATACCCCCTGTTGACGTGCTTAAGCCATTTTACTTAAGTCATTTCTCGCTTAACTTAAAAATAAAATAAATTTCCACCGAACGTTTGAATTGTGTTATCCATTAACTTCGGTTAAAATAAATTCCGACCGTTCGGTCGTGCCGTAACCACGTTGGAAATCAAAAAGAGGTAAAAAATAATATAATAATCAAAAAGACATCTTTTAGTAAAATAAAGCGGAAAATCAATCGGACGTTTTCTCTTTGGGATTTCTCATTCTTAATCGAATTGATTAATAACTAAAGTGAAACTAAGGCTAAAATCAACTCGCCTAGTCAAGCTCGTCCACAAAAATAGGCTTTGGAAGTTTGTCATTTCAATTTCTCACTAAGTAAAATGGATCATTTTTAAGGTCCAACGCCTTAAAATGATCACCTCTTAAAGTAAACAAGAATCACTTGATAAAAAAGAACTACGTAGGTCTGATTTTCTCATCCCAAATTGAGGAATACGTAGGAGCAAAGGGAAACACCCTTGTCGACCACAAAAAGAGAAAATATAAAAAGGGTATAAAGGATATAGAGACATAAAAAGGGAACATAAAAAATCAAAGTCATGTTTGCACATTCGATTAAAGGCTGCCGTCCCTTGGGGCGGACGTGTGGGGTGCTAATACCTTCCCCGTGCGTAAATACAACTCCCGAACCTTTCACTAAAAAGTTCGTAGATCGCGTCTTTTCCGGTTTTTCCGACGTTTTCCTCAAATAAACGTTGGTGGCGACTCCGCGCGTACTCCTTTCGTGGAACACGCATCCCGCGAGTCTCGCGTCGCCCTCCCGCCGAAGGGTAGGTTGCGACACGTATGAACAGATTAAACAAGTAAATAACACAAGTGAATTGTTAACCCAGTTCGGTGCAACGTCACCTACATCTGGGGGCTACCAAGCCAGGGAGGAAATCCACTAAAATAGTATTAGTTCGAAGATCTAACAGCCACTGTATACAACCTTCTCACCTAACCACTACCCGTGCAACTTCTACCTAAGAGCCACTCTTAGATAAGAGAACCCCTCTCACTCCCTCTCAATCACTCACCCGTGTTTACAAACAAATCAAAGATACACCAGAGATTGCTCTCTGAAAAATAGAGATCAACTCTACACACTCAGGTCCAACACTTGATGTTAGGGTAGCATCAAGGTGGCTCACAAAACACTCAAGTCCCAAAACTCACAAAATAACTCTTCAATCTCGGACTTGGTAGAAAACTCGTGCAGCCTTCATGTTTATATAGCAGTGTGCGTATCTGGACTGCAACAACTTGCGCTGGATAAGATCTATCATTCTCCTGAAGAATCTGCACTTAAAGATCTAAAAGATAAAGTTTGATCTTTTAGTTTTTATCTTTAATCTTTAATCCCTGAACGAACTATTCAAGTTTGTAATTCGAAATTTAATTATCTTTTAATTCGTTCCTAAAGATAGATCGCCTAATCTGTTGCTGACTGCACATTAATCTGTTAAAGGTATAACAGATTTATGTGTCCAGTATTTTCGGGCAGGATGTCCTGGACATTGTATCCGACATCGTGGATCCTGCAGCTTCAATTCTTCATTTGACATTTTATCTTGCCTTGTGCATTGTGTAGCCCGATCTGATTCCTTGACATAATGTTAGACATCATGTGCAGCAACTCCAGCTTTCCTTCATTGTCTAAGTGCTTATGTTTTAACAAAATTTTAGCCAATCTTTTAAAACTCAGTAAAGCTAAGCACTAACAGATTTTGTAAACTACACTGTAATTTACAAAACAAAAGTTGAAAGGAAAGATATTGAGCTGGTAGACGAGGAAGAAACACAGATTGGTGCTGATTGTTCTGGTGCAACCTCTAATAAATCTGAGATTTATAAGGAGGAAGCACAGAATGCAACACAGAAGCATAAACCAAAAAGGGTGGAGAGTGTCAATGCTGATGCAGAAGCCTTTGGTGATCACTGGGAAATTTAGATTGCTTTATGCATTCTGAAGCTGAAGCACTAAAACATATGAAGAAAAGAGATACAGGCCATCAAAGTGTGTCATTGGAGAATAAGACAGGAGATTCAACTGTGCTGAAGATAGGAGATTCGGCTAAAGTTGTGATAAAACAAGACATGAAGGGAAGAAAGCATAAATATGGGTTTAACAATAATAAATGTGAGAAGACAGAGAAGAAAAGGGTGGTGGATGATGAAACTGGCGACAAACATGAGTTGTATGAAGTCCTAAGGATACCATCTAAAAGAAAATACCGATGCCTCAATCAGAGAAAAATGTAGCTGTCACTTACTTGCTTTGGTGACCTCTGTCTCTGCAGAAAATTACATTACACGATGTTAATCAATTCTCCTTCATCATGATCATTTCGATTAGCATGAACGTCGTCAGCTTCTTCTTCTCTGACAACGTTAGGAGTGATTTGAGCGGTCAAAGGACTAACATAGGTGTCCATGTATGAATCATCATCTTCTACATTAACACCAATTGTTTTTCCCTGCAGAACCACGCACCACCTTTCATCACAAGGGTCTTGCACGTAAAATACATGTCTAGCTTGTTCTGCCATGATGCTTCTAGACGATATAGATTCTTTGTATACCCTTTTAAGATCTTCATGTATTGCTCAACCGGGTACATCCATCGTAGATAAACAGGACCACAACATTTGATTTCTCTGACCAGATGCATAATCAAGTGAATCATGATGTCAAAGAAAGCAGGGGGAAAATACATCTCCAACTGGCACAGTATAATTGTGGCCTCATTTTCCAACTCATCAAACTTGACTGAATCAATGACTTTGCTACATATAGCATGGAAGAAAAAGCACAGGCGAGTTATCGCTAACCTGACTTTGTTTGGCAAGATGTCTCGTATAGCCACGGCTAACAATTGTTGCATCAGCACGTGACAATCGTGAGACTTTAACCCTACAAGCTTAAGCTCCTTCAACTGCACAAGGCTCTTAATATTTGAAGAGTATCCTTGTGGAACCTTCACCTGACGAAGACACTGACAAAAACTTATCTTCTCCTTCTTGGACAAAGTATGGCAGGCTGGGGGCAAGTAAATTTTCTTCCCATCATACCTTGGATGCAATTGTGATTGTATACCCATATCAGGTAGATCTTGACGGGTATTCAAGCCATCCTTCGTCTTGCCTTGAATGTTAAGGAGCGTCCCAACCACACTGTCACAAACATTTTTCTCCACATGCATAACATCAATACAATGTCTAACGTCAAGATCACACCAGTACGGAAGATCAAAGAAAATGGACCTCTTCTTCCATATGCAACTCTGACTTTTATCCTTCTTTTGGGTCTTCCCAAATACAGTATTCAGGTGTTGAACCCGCTGATATACCTGCTCACTAGTCAACAGTATCGGCGCAATATCATGCTCTTGACTTCCATTAAAAGCTTTTTTCAGTCGTCTGTAAGGATGATTGGGAGTTAGAAAGCGCCGATGCCTACTGTAGACTGTTTTTCTCCCATGTTTAAGTTGTATGTAACTTGTGTTTTCTTCACAGATGGGGCATGCATGATGACCCTTAACACTGTAACCACTGAGATTCCCATATGCTGGAAAGTCATTAATCATACAAAAAAGCATTGCACGCATTTCGAACGTCTCCTTGCAAAACGCATCAAACACTACAACCCCCTCGTCCCCCAACTTTCTCAGATCTTCAACCAACGGACTTAGATAAACATCAATGTCATTTCCTGGCTGTCTTGGGCCCGATATCATCATAGACAACATCATGTATTTTCGCTTCATGCACAACCAAGGAGGCAAATTGTAAATTACTGGCAGAACTGGGCATGAAATGTGTTGAGTGCTTAAGGTGCCATATGGATTCATTCCATCACTGGCTAGTCCAAGTCGAAGATTTCTTGGGTCTTTCCTGAAATCCGGATACAAACCATCAATCTTCTTCCACTGTGAGCAATCAGCCGGATGACGGACCATTCCATCAGAAATCCTTCCATTTGAATGCCATGTAAGGTCTTTTGCGTCATCCTCATTAGAAAAAAGACGCTTAAACCTTGGAATGATTGGAAGATACCACAAAACCTACACTGGGGGGCCCTTGTTGGAGTTTTCATCAGAACTGCTTTCCTCTTCATCCTTCACTTTGTACCGTGAAGTCCCACAGATAGGGCATTTCGACATTTCTTGGAATTCATGCCTGTACAGTATGCAATCATTGGGGCAAGCATGAATCTTCTGATACTCCATACCCATTGGACACAATATCTTTTTCGCCTTATAGTAACTTTTAGGCAACGTGTTATCCTCTGGAAGCAGATTGTGCACTACCTCAAGTAGTGAGGTGAAAATTTTGTCACTCCACCCATACCTAGCCTTCACATTAACCAGACTTAACACAATAGACAACAGGGTTAAGGAATTCTTGCACCCTGCATACAAAGGCTTCTTTGAATCACTCTGCAATCCTTCATACACAGGGGCGTGTGCTTGCTGGAAAGACTCTTGTCCAAGGTCACGAATCATGTCCTCCAACTGATCTCCCATTTCTACATCAAACGGTTCAGATTGGGACCCACTCTGCATGCCTGTGACTTCACCATGCCATATCCACGTCGTGTAATTCTTCTTAATCCCATCACACAATAATTGGTTCCGTATGTCATCCAGTACTTGTCGTCTTCCATTCAAACAGTTGATGCGAGGACAATAATATTTTCCTTCTTCATTCGATCGACCTCTTTCTGAAGCAAATTGCAAGAACTGTTCGACGCCATCCTCATATTCTGGGCTCATACGACTTTCATTCATCCAACTTCGATCCATCTAAGCAATTCCATGCATGAAAATCTCACTTTTTTATTTATAGGTGTTGCCCTATCCCTTTTAGGAAAACTGTCTTTTAAGTTAGCTTCAAACGTCAGGGTTACCATTATTTACAAAAATTTGACTAAATTTCGGTAGCATTTCGCATTGGTCTCCAAGTACACGACATGACATCGGTGAAATGAATTTCCCGATAATCAAGTATGCACTCAGAGAACAATTTGAAATGCATTGAACCGAAATTTAATCAAATTAATGAAAATAATAATAACCTTCACGAATGAATCTAACATAAAAATACCACTCTCCCCAAACTGTCCAAACGGACAATTCAAGACTAAATACAATGACTAATGCAAATTGTCCGCAAGAGTCATTGCATTCAGTCTCAAACGGGAATCTAAGGTTCACTCAGCATGAACAACAGTTGTTTATATAGCAAATTACACTTATCACATACAAGAACATACAAAAGGTAAAATTCAATTACAGGCAAATATAGACATCAGCAGTTGTTTATGTATCTAATTTAAAATGTTGGGTTTGAAGGGTGCTTATCCTTTATTATTGTCGTTGGGTATATGTCTGTGTGTGGGTGTGTCTGTGGTTCCTTCAGGTTTGACACTGCACAAACTCTTGTGTCAAGGTTCCTTCAAGTTTCTTCTTTTTTCGAGGACGAGGGTGAGAGCCCTGTCGAGTCTGATGAAACAAAAGTCCAAAGTTGGAGCTGTGTGTGTGTGTGTCTGATTGTGGTTGTGTGTGTGTATGAATATCGGGAACGACGAACAAGATTGCTAATCCAAAATTGATTTTCTCCACTTTTCAATGTTTTTAGGTGAACAAACAAATTATGTCACATAGAAAGTGGGAATATAATTCAGGGTCGAACACGTACAAGAGAAAACGACTTGGTACTGCTACAAGGAAAGGATTATTACTTATTAGCACCACGACTAAGATGCCAAGCCAACCATTTATTTCACCAAAAGACACTAGAGAGCTCCATGTTGTGAATTGTGATGGGTTTGGTTGTAGGCTTGTAGCTAGCTAGCAGAGCAAAGCTAAGGTACCTTTTTCACTCTAACCACTACTGAGAAAGGCACAACCGACCCACGACCCTTTATTTTGCTTTGAATTGTAAACATTTTGTGTCCTCACTTAGAAGCAAATAATATGACCCTAATTAGCGATGAAATAATAGTTAGATTTTTTTAAAGGAAATAATAGTTAGATTATTCTCTCTCTTAAAAGGTTTTCTTATCGTGATCATTGGCTTATATGGGGACCAGTAGAGAGGTGGTGCTAGGGGAAGATTGATAACTGATAGAGGGGAATCAATCAAAAAGGCCATGCCATGGCCTGGCATTCTTTGGAATGACTGTGGTGTGATTGGCATTATACTGACTTTGGATGCAAACAAGAAACGCTGTTGTTGCCCTTCAAAGCTCAAGTACCAAACGAATATATATGTTGCCATTTCAACGATACATCCCTAAATTTAGCTTCTTCCGCACAGAGTGAAAAAGGGTTTAGGAGGGAGCAAGATAAGATAAAAAGAGTTAAAGAGAATGATCACTTTCCAAATTAAGTTATTTAACGTGTGTGTGTGTGTGTGTGTGTGTGTGTGTGTGTGTGTGTGTGTGTGTGTCTGTGGGTGTGTGTGTGTGTCAACAGCACAACCTGCATTTCAAAGATAGCAAAATTGAATGCAGTATAGAGGTGTTGAAACCAAATAGAAATTCAGCTACAACATTGAGCTTATGTTTGGTTCTTCTTGTATTTTATTGCAATTGCTTTGCTTTCAGTCTATGAGTATGTTTCTATGTTGTCTAGATAAGCTGAAAAACTTAAAAGCTACTATAAAACAGTGGAGTAAGGTAGAGGGGAATATTGATGTCAAAAAGATCTTCAGCATTCAACAGAAAGTAAATGAGGTGGAGGATCTACCCTCTCATTGAATTTTGTCTGATCAAGAGCTCAAGGACATAAATTCCCTACAGCAGGAATTATGGAATGCTTCAAATGCATTTGAATCTCTATTGAGACAAAAATCTAGGGCCAGATGGTTGAAGGAAGGAGACTGCAACACTGGTTATTTCCACAAAATAATAAATTTCAGGAGAGCATTCAATGCTATTCCAGGCATTTTTATTGATGGGGTGTGTGTGGTGGATTGGCTTCAAATGCATTTATATTCCAGGCACTTTTGGGGAAGTTGCGAATCATAGTACAAGGTGTGGGTGGTGGATTGCCTTAACTAGCCAATATTTATGCTCCTTGTGAGATAGAAAGCAAAAGACAGCTGTGGCAGATGCTGTACTCAAGGAAGAACCAGTCCCAGGTTCAGTCTTGGTGCCTTGTAGGAGACTTTAACTACATTAGACACCCAGTTGAAAGATTGGGAAGTAGCCATTCCAATTCAGAAGCCAATCTTATAGCTGAATTTAATGATTGGCTTGCTGAAATGGAGGTAGATGATATTCCTTGTGTGGGGAAGCCTTTTACTTGGGTTAGGCCTAATGGCTCTTGCAAGAGCAAGCTAGATAGAGTGCTAGTCTCTGATGATTGGCTATCTAAGTGGCCTGATAGCTCCCAGTTCAATCTTGAAAGGAGCTATTCAGATCATTGCCCCATCCTCATGAACTCTAAACGCACTGATTGGGGCCCTAAGCCTTTTAGGGTCTTTGATGCTTGGCTATCTAACAGGGATTACACTAAGGTGGTTAGGGACTGCTGGTCTGCAAATCAGCCTATGGGTTGGGGGGGGGCTTATGCATTAAAATGCAAACTTCAGAACCTCAAACATAGGCTAAAAACATGGAGTAGAGATAATTGTGGAGACCTAGGCAACAAGGTGAAACAAACTCAGAGAAAGCTAAATGACCTGGAGAATTCTCTCACAGCTCACCCCTCTAATCAGCAAGTCCAACAACTCAAGAAAATACAGTCTGACCTATGGGAGCAGTCTTTTCTTCATGAATCAATAGTGAGACAGAAATCTAGCAGCAAGTGGATCAAAGAGGGTGATGGTAACACCTCTTAAAAAATATTTGTATATCATTTCTTGTTTTTATTAGATTAGGATTTCTTAATTTTTCTACTATTTTTTTCTTGTCTTATTTCTGTAATTACCCATAGGGATTTGTCAAACCCCTACACTATGTATTGTACCTTTTACATGATTGCAAATTATCCATTCAGGAAAAGAAATGGATAATTTTGATGTAGAAGAAAAGAAATTACTTCGACTTCCCTTCACCATTTGGATAAGCCTTTCTCTGCAGTTTTAGTTTTCCTCCTCGATTGATCTTTATTATTATTTAGCCCCAATGCCTGGATAGGACTAGTAAGCAAGGCAAGGCAAAGAATGTGAGTAACTAAGGGAGGCAGAATAGAATTGGAAAGGGGGGAGACAAACAACAAAACAATCTCTCTCTTTCTCTCTCATCCATTTCCCTCATCAATTCATAAACTACAACAACTCCATTCTCTTCCTTCCTTCCAAATAAACTTAAAACGCTCCAAAAAAAACCCTACCCACAAAGCAACTTACTAATTTTTCCATCCTAGAATAATTACTCGACCATTACTATTATAAATCTAGTTATTATAAAAACCCCACCCACAAAGCAACTTACTAATTTTTCCATCCTAGAATTATTACCCGACCATTACTATTATAAATCTAGTTATTATAAAAACCCCTCCTATTTCCCCCAAATTTTCGAGCAACAGACCAGTATACACTAATAATCGAAGTAGGACCAACATATGAGGCTGCCCCATACAGACCAGTATACACTAATAATCATCCCTCAAGCCCAGGGAGGATGAGATAATTTTGCTTATTAATTCCAGAAACTGAGCTTGGCTTTTAATTTCAGAAAGAGAGTAGGAGATAGGGTGGTAGAAACTTGAAGCTTGGGAAGTAGTGTTTGAATCCATAAGATTTTTGAGGTAGCTGAAGCAAGGCTGCAATATTCAACTGCAGTAGGTGGCCTCAACAATTTGCTTTTTGTGCTACTAGGACTAGGAGACTAGATTAGGCCCAAGAAAAATGCACACACTAGAGGTTGACCTGCGATCATCAGAATTGGAAGCCCAGTCAGTGTCTCGGTAACATTGAATTTGGAGAGGAGAGTGAGTAGGTGCAGGCTGTAAATGGTACAGCTTGGTGGAGATGGAACCTTGGAGATATCTAAGGACCCTCTTAAATGCTTTCTAGTATGATTCTAGGGGTTTGTACAAAACTTGACAGACTTTGTTAACAGTGTAGTCAATTTCTGATCTTTCAATGGTTGAATATTCTAAGGTGCTGATAGCTGAACAATATAGAGTAGGATCAGAAACATATTATGCACCCTGTCTTGGGAGTTTTTTTTGTCTCCAATCATGGGAGATGAGATGCCATTAGAATTAGTCGTATTGGATTTAGCAAGAAGATTGTAAATATATTGGCTCTAAGTGACAAGTAGAGAACCATAAAAAAGATGGTTTACTTCAATGCCTAAAAAGTAATCAGGATGGTCAAGCTGTTTTAGGGCCAAGACTGATTTCAATCGAGTGATTAATTGTTGAATTAAAATAGGAGAGTTCCCTGTAAAAATAATATCATCAAAGTAGACCAAAATACTGTGCAGTAACAATGATTGCTATAATTATTAATAGTGTTTCTAATATTGTCACTTGCAGTTTATTTTGAACTTGTTAACAAGGGTCCAACTGCATGATTAAATTTAATAAAATAACAGGTATAGCAAAAACGTAGAAAGAAAACTAGAACTGGTATTGATTCATATTTCTTTTTGGATTTGAGAAATGGATTTAAAAACATATTTTAAGAAAATGGGTTAAACCAATGTTAGAAATGGTTTTGGATTTACAAGTGGTTTTTAACCCAAAATCAATTTTAAAACTAGTATTGAAAATGGTTTTGGATTGGAAACCATTTTTAAAATTAGTTTGGGTTCTAAACCAAGTTAAAATCTGGTTTGCCAAAAAACCTATTTTGGTTATAGGATTTTACCTATGAGTATTATCATAGTTTTTTTAAATACTTTTATATACCGCATTTGTAAGTTGAGTTTACAAGTCGAGTTTATGGAAATTTCACAAGTTTGATAGCCTTTCTAGATTTTGGTAACCTTAATGTTAAGTAACCTTAATAAAGATAGTGTCTTGAGTCGTCTGCTGCCTGTGCCTTATAAACCTCGAGCCAATAACAGTGCTTCAATCTCCTCCATGTGGAAATGGTTTGAACTTGCTATCGATAAAGGTTACTATGGCATCATATTCATCTGGTAGGCCCTCAACAATGACATCTAATTACTTGAGTTGAGATAAGATCAACAGCAAACAGGGAATCAATGATGGCTTTGATGCGAAGGAGAAATTTTGAGTGAGAGATTTCCAAGTTTAGTTCTTTTTATGTTAGTGTAAAGTTGTTCAATTGTGAAAATGATTGTGGATTCACTCTCACAGATGCAGCCCAGATTCATTTTCTCAAGATCATTTGGTCCAGATTCTTGATACCATGCGAAAACTATAGTTCAGACTTCAGAGAAATTTCAAATTGTATTTTAATTTATGATAAGCCAGTACAGAGAGGTATAGGAAGAGAAAATGAGTGGATCACAACCATACTATTACAATATCAAAGCCTAAAAGCAGGTGCTGTGAAAGAAGGTGGGTGGGAGTGACATTTTAAGTGGAGGAGACTTTTGTTTGATAGCAAGATAGGTATGGCGGTAGCTTTCCTCCAACAGCTGGAAGGGTTCACAATCAGGCCGGAATTAAATGATCAATGGAAGTGGGCAGCAGAGCCTAGTGGCTGTTATTCGACTAAGAGTGCATATAAGGCAATTCATCATGTCACAGTGGGAGATGGACTTGATGGAAAGTTGAAGGAACTTTGGAAGCTTAGGGTCCCATGGAAAGTGGCTATCTTCGCGTGGAGGCTGATTCAAGACAAATTGCCAACTAAAGTTAATTTGAAAAAGAAGCGGGTTGAGTTACAAGAGTACTTGTGTCCTTTCTGCAGATTAGTGGAAGAGACTGCAGGTCACTTATTCTTCCACTGCAGTAAAATTAGTCCCCTATGGTGGGAGTCACAGTCTTGGGTAAATATGATGGGCGTTTTCCCTTATAATCCGGATCAGCACTTTATTCAGCATATTTGTGGAGCTTCTACAGGGTTGCAGGGAAAAAGATGGCAGTGGTGGTGGTTTGCTCTCACTTACTCGATTTGGAAGCATAGGAACAATATTAATTTCGCCAATGCTG